>NW_003314324.1:903932-911432 GCF_000143415.4 Selaginella moellendorffii | reverse complement strand
CTTTCTTTGATCGATGCATGGATAAGTTCGGTTTGGGCAAAGTCACTCTTGGATATAGAGCGGGAACAATACACAGAGGTAAAGAGGCTCTTCCTCAAGACGTTTGGACAGGAGAAGGATCTCTAACAACTTCACACTGAACTCTTTTCTTTCAGGCAAGCACCACATGAGTCTGTCGTTAAGTATATTTGGTGGTTTAAGTAGCATTGGAAGCTATGCCTCACTTAAATCCCAGACCTCATAGAGATAATCGTGGTTGACACCTTTGTCTAGGGGCTAAAGCTGCTCATCCAACACAAACTTCTCAAGCATAAGCATACCGAGTGTCGTCTAGCTTTTGAGCATGCTGAGGAGGTTGAGAAGGAGATTTACCTCACTCTAGGTGTCTCCTAGGTTGCCAAGCCTCCATCCAGCCACCTCCTCAAGCATCCAATCACAGCAGTTTCTCACCCGCCTACACCTAGAGTCACGGAAGAGAGATTGCCACTATGCCATTGCAGAATTTTGCTAGTACAAAAACCTCCTTGAGTGTCAATAGTAAGCTCTCTTGCAACATCAGCAGCAGCAGACTGCCATTCTCAAGGAACTTAAGGTGTTGAGACTTCAACAAGTAAAGACAACATCAAGACGACCCCGTTGTTGGTGCACCCATTGCGATGCTAGTACACACTCAATATAACGGTGTTATCACCTCCATCCATAGCTTTGGCCTCCCAAAAGCCAACGTGTCCAGAAGCATCCCCTTGCTGATAACTTTGCACTTCTGCCACCTCTAGATAGATATCAATAGCAATTCCAACAACACGCAATTAAAGCCACCCCATCGATGAGCAAGGGAAAGGAACCGGCTCTCCACATCAATACTATCAATGATGAGACCTTTACAGTTGTGACTTGAGCTCAAAAGAAATGTCAGCCAACAGCCCGGGACATCAATGGTGAGCAAAACTTAATTGTTCAACAAGTACTAGGTTTAACCATTACATATAAGTTACCTTTTGAGTTAGCATTTGTTAGATCCCCTTTGGTTGATGTTGGACTTTCTCAGCTTGACAACTCATCTTCTCTAGGCTTGGCTGGTACATCTTCCATAACTCCTACCACATCTTCAGCTCTTCTGATGGATGTCATGCAATAGTTATTGTATAGCTCAGTCACCCTTTCACTCGAATAACTTTTGCGATCAGTCCCAAGATTTGGACAGTAACTAGAAGCCCTTGCACATTCCAGTCAACCTCTTCTTCTTGCCGAAGAGGAGATCCACATCATGGATACCACAACAATACAAGATCTGGGAGCTTTTATGGCATTAGTCACTCCAAGAGATACTGTCACAACAAAAGCATTATTGGATTTAGGATTAGAGAGCAATTTCCTCTCCTTAGCATTGGCAAAGTCTACTAGATTACAGATCCAAGATAACACCACGTCATCCTCAAAACATTTGCAAGTCATACAATGATCTCTGCAAGCATATGCCGCCAAGTGCCAATATTAGTCCAAGGGATCTCATTGCTAGTGGATTTTGTGGTGGTGGACTTCCAGGATGTGAACTCCCACTCCCTCACCAATCTTATCTTCTTGGGATGCACATGGCACCTCCAAGCAAATGCTGAGACATAGTAGAAGTAGGGAATGATGCAAATTAGTGACCATATCCAAACTGCCAAATGCTCATAGCCACTCCTTGCACAAGACAACTCCAGCTCCTAGTCCGACTCCTACTCCCACTCTGACACCTACTCCTACTCTGACTTCTTCCAAGACTCCAACATGTTTAGCTTTTCCAGTTGAGTTGGCAGTTGTCTTCCCCAAGCTCCTAATGATCCATCATTGCCAGAAATAGAGGTATGTAGCATCAGCACCATCCATGAGTTTTTTGGGTCAACTATAAGCTAATCAGTACCAAAACCCATAGATGACAGCAAGGCCCATCCAAGCTCAACATTGCTTACCTCCTCAACCCTTCACATCACCATGGGGTATGCAAGTGCTAGGTTTGACCTCTCTACTTGAGAATCACACCCCTACAGCTCACTGGGATATCCCAACTACACCAACAAGGCAGCTGCAAGCAAGCTTGGATGCAAATTTTCCCCCAGTGGTTTTACATAACACACTTAAGTGCACTTTTTCAGGACCTATGGTTTTAACAATGGCTCTTTCTTGTGAAGAACACAAATCTGCTCACTTATACCATGATGAACATGAAAACACTTCTAGCGTTCCAGTAGTCGTGGCCATGACTTTTAGTGATCAAGCAACTCTAGGAAACTTAGAGACATCAGCCTCCACACTTATGGCACAATCTCCTCCAGCCAAACCACTTGAACAACTTAAATCTTACAAGTCCCAAAATGTGGCATTTTTCCTTACTGAGAAGATTCAATGTCCTTTATTTGGACCTCATATCCATCATGCTGTTTGCTCTTGTCTACTAACTTTGCCTTTCCAGGACACCCTCACAGATCCATGTACTTTATCATGGATCCCTACAAGCTGGATAGACAATACTCTTGCAACTGCTCAGTCCACTATCTCAGTGTAGTGTATGTGATCATGGGATGAGATTTGGATATACTGTCACTGTGAATCCTTGGAATCTTAGGGGATAAATAGGGATAAAATAGTCACTAAGGGCTCTCTCATCAAGCAATTGCCCATTTTCTAATTGGCTTAAGGGAAGAGAGATAAAGTGCGCTACATGTGGTATTGGAGCAAATGGCACAGGTTCAATTCCTATTGATTAGTAGCTACTTAAAACATAATATACCTTTGAACAAGGTATATTCCTACCCCTAAATATAAAATCTTACATATTGGGCATCCATGCATACGTCCTTCCTTTTGATGGAGCATCCATAAATAAAGGTATGCACTATAAGACTATGGTATAGGTTTGACTAGTTGCCTCACATGGAATAGTTGGCCTACACAATGGAAGGATTAGTAAATTTAATGCAGAAAAAATTAGAAGGATTAGAAGGATTAGTAAATTTAGTGCAAAAATGGAAATGTTAGTTCCCCTTGGCTCAATAAGGGTTGTTAGTTAATAATCAATGAAGATGTTGACATCTCTAAATGGGGGGTGAGTGTAGTGCATGTGATCATGGGATGAGATTTGAATATACTATCACTGTGGATCCTTGGAACCTTAGGGGATAAATGGGGATAAAATAGTCATTAAGGGCTCTCTCATTAAGCAATTACCCCTTTTCCAATTGGTTTAAGGGGAGAGAGATAAAATGCACTACACTCAACTTCAAGTCTTTTTCCTCACTATCAAAGAGCTTCACTAAGCTCTTCACAACACCACTTGGATGTAGCACATGCTAGATATGGAGCACAATGTGGTGCATCCTTCAAAGTTGGTAGACCCACAACTCCAATCTTTGTTTTTGACTTTGGCCACACTCAAGAGTTTTTACATGGCTTCCTTAACACTCAAGGAAGTTTTCCTCAGTTTGTAGAAGCTCCATATCACTCTGGAGTCAATACTTAGCCGCTTTGACATGGCATTGCACATTCATATGGCTTCGGGTTTCATTACATTTCAGCTCCAATTCTCAACATGGTGTCCTCAAGCATGGAGCCTTCACAGACACCATTCTTATCACAAAGATTCAATTTAGTTCAACCATAACCACACAACACATTTGATTCCATGGTAACTTTCCCAAGCATTGACACTTTGTTCGCCACAAGACTTCTACAAGCACTCAGGGAAACTTTTTCTTTTTTATTAGCATCAACATTTCCCATCCAAGAGCAGCCAACATAGCTAGACATCATGCTCCAAATCTCTTATAAACATCTCTTATGGTCTTAGATTCTCTCAACACCAAAAGCTTTAGATCATCATGCTTTACTTCAACTCAACTTTCCATGGAATCCAAAGCTTTCTCTAGGATTCTTTTCACCCTCCAAAGGTGAGTTTCTTCACAACAACACTTGAGCAAAGCTTGACTCACCACCTTCTTCACTAGTGGTGAATTCTCTCCTCTCTTTGGGTTTTTAACTTTCTTTTCTTGTTTTCACTTATTTCTCATGTCCTTCCAAGCCATATCCTCTTGCCAATATAAGTTCAAGCTTGAATTCCAGCCTTGAGGTGGCCTTAACTCCACTTGTCTGGGAGCTTGTTCATCTTCTAGCCTTTCCCCTTGGTTCCCAAGTTTTTGTCTCTGTCACTTTCAAGAGCACATCCTCCTCTTCATTCCTATCCACTTACATTCACAAACCATCACTCTATTCACTTTCATAATCACTGCATTTCATCATCATAAATACCCACTCTTGGTTTTTCATCATTTCCACACCAAAGTCATTCCTTTTTTAGAATTAAAAATATATTACAAATGAAAGTTACATAAAAAATTTACACTGTCTATGTATCACACTTAACTTCATTCTATTGTAAGGATTTAGAATCTATTCAAATAATTAATAGGACCATTAAAGTCATTGGGAAAAAGTGACTCTAAGCTGACTCTAAAATCATCTCCTTCCCTTTTACTTATTGAATTTTATATATTTCAAGAAATATACTCACTCTAGATTTCTATAATTATTTTCTTTGTCTCATACAACTTTAGATGCTTGTCACTATGTGAAACTCGAGACTGCTCAAGCAGAAGAGGTGATTCCCTTGGTGGGGCTTCTCTCAAGTGTGGACAACAAGAAGTTCATTGATATGTGGTACAAAAAATGACCACAAACTTACAATAGCTTGTAATAGGAGTGAAGTGCATTAAAGGAGGGTGGCTTTCTTTTTCATGCATTATGCTGCTCTTTCTGTACAGGATGATGATTTTGGTATCAATGATTTTTACTGGTTAAGGTGGAGTGATATCTACCTACTTACTTTCATATTTTATATTTTAAATTTGTGAATCTATGATATAATTTACATAGTGACTTATAATGAGAATATAAGATTTTTATTTAATTTTAGAGTTTTTAAAAGTAACATTTTTTAATTTCTATTGGCCTTTCAAAATCTTTAAAACCTATATTTAAAACAAATTTGCTAATTCATTTAATATTCCTTACTTGACCATTCTCTAATCACCCTTATCTCTATACTTTAAATATTTTTTACAGGTATTACACTTAATATATATATATATATATATATATATATATATATATATATATATATATATATATATATATATATATATATATATATAAAACTTTTTAGTTTATTATTAAGTTGTGAGGTCCAAGTGTATGCCTACAATGCCATATACTAATATTGGCATAGTAAGATTTGATAGCTGTCAGATTAGTTTCAATCTAGACCACTCACTCATATATATAATCTAATATTTTTGGGCTAATTGATATATGCATTTTTATATTCCATTTCCATATCCATACACTCACATTGGTGAAGGTGAAGGGTAGCTTCAATTGTTTTTGAGGAGTGATTGAATGTGGGATTATGGTTTAAATCTAACTTTTGCATTGTTTAAATCTCCCTTTCATTATAGCTTTTTCAATTTCTTTTCTTTTACTTTTCCTTTTCATTTATTTTTATGATAGAGCAATAGCTTCCTCCTCTTTTGACTTTGGAGTAGCAATTGGTGTAATTGCTCGATGCTATGTGATTATAATTGAACAATCAAACTCAATTGATGGCAGCATTCATGGCATATGGTACAACTCGTACTCTTGCTGCTAATTGTCACGTTTAGCTAGAGTTCTTCCATGGGAATTCAAGAAATGATGTGTACCATTGGTTTCATCACTTTATAATGATTGCTATATATCATTCTTGGGATGATGCTCAACATTTGCATGAATTTCCTATATGTCAAGACAATCTATAAAGGTTTAAATATAAAGCGAAAGGGCCCATGAATAAGAGTGCACCATCTTTTTCAATCAGTTAAGAGTCTTAGGATATTTCAGAACAATTGTATCATGACCTTTTAGGAAATTTAAGAGTTTACAATATATTAATAATTGTGATAATGCCTTCCAACAATTATATCATCTTTATCAAATTGTGATAATGCCTTCCAAGAATTATATCATCTTTATCAAGGGTTATATAAGTCAATGATTCAATTTAGCGTTCATTTCTAAAGTCTCTTCCTTTGTGTAAAGTCAAATATGTTAAAGTGGATCAAGTTGAGAATGTTGTCACCAGTACTTTGTCAAAATCTTGTAAGATTTATGCATGCACTTACTACAGCCACCCTTAATGATACTTTTCGATTGGCACAATATTATAAAATATTATTTCTTTTGCTTCTCACTACATGTCTTTCAACTCCACTTTCTATAGGAGATGGTCCTATTTCAATGGAGGTTAATGTTACTACTGCTTGAATTCAAGGACAAAGGCAAGGACAAGAGCAAGGACAAGGGCAAGGACAAAGGAAAGGACAAAGTCATGGCTGTGATATCCACTATTGGGTATATAATGAAATTAGTCACACTTATTGGTGTTGTTAGTGTTTATTAGATTGGTAATCTCCATTTCCTAGGTGGAGACCTTGGCATTAATAATGTCCTATTGGTGCTATTGCAATGGAAGGTTTAGACATTAAGATACTTCTAAGAAATGAGGAGTCACGTGAGTAGTGAAGTGTCCTTGCGCAAATAAGTCAATAACCTTTCCATCTTTCTTTTAAAAGTATCATCAAAGGGTTCACTTAGCACTACTTCATTCAATATTTACTTTCCAAATTTGTTTTCATAACAAGAAGTCTCCTATTATTCTCTCTATGTTAGTTAATATATGCTCAAATTTATCTTTTATTGCTTGGCCTATTGCTACACATTATTGTTTAGATTTATGTCATGTAGTAAAGCCAGTTTTCATTCTTTATGGCAATGGTTGAATACACGTATCTACACAAGATGAGGCAGACCTAGTTGTGTGTGTGGGTGATCTCAAGCTTGAGTTGCAGTTGTTGAGGGTAGTGCCAAATCAAGCTTTTAACTTCATTTGTAATATTAACTGGTTACAACATAATCATGTCAAATATGACTTTAAGACTTCTCTCACTTATTTGATACATTTTATATTTCTTCCATTCCTATCACTTTTGTTCCTTTTCGTCCTTTTGCTTTTACTTCTTCTTCCATCACTTTTATCTTCTCATTACTTCCTCCTTTATTATTCCTCTATTCATTCTTCAGATCCCTTTGATGGTCTTTGTATTGTAAAGGTTGACTAGCTTATGAAGGAATATGCTAATCACTTTGAATTTGATTTATCGTTTGAGGCTAAGATTGAAAACACATCATCCTATTCTAACTAGGGATGCTTGTCCAATTAAGGTTTTCATTCGTCATCAGTCACCAAAAGAGTTTAAGATTTTACATGCAAATGTCAAAAAGATATTGGAAAGGGTGTTATTTGAAAGTTACAAAGTTCTTGGGCGTGTGAATCTTATCTTGTGATGAAACTTGATAGGAGTATTTGTTTTTACATTGACTATCATCCATTAAACGAAATGACAATCCCTGATATATGTCCTTTTCTCA
>NW_003314324.1:902456-903767 GCF_000143415.4 Selaginella moellendorffii | reverse complement strand
TGTGGGAGGAACACATCCATAATATCCATAAGGTGTAAAATCAATTATGAAAAAAGTTGGTTTAAAGTTGAAATCAAAATGTGTATTTGAGTCCAAGGACACCATTTATCTTGGGTACCGTATTTCTCATGAAAGTTTGCACGTTAATTTTAACAAACTTATGGTTGTTCTCAGTTCTTTACTCTAAAGTATGTGAATGATGTGCAATACTTTATAGGCAAGGTGCACTATCTTGATTATTTTGTTGATCATCTTTCTAATTGTATTGCACCATTGCAAACATTATTGAAGTTTTCAACATCTAATCTGTGGACTGTGAGTGGGTATTTACAGATTTCAAAGAGTTATTGACAACTCCTTTAATTTTGGTATATTTTGACTACACTTGACTTTTCATTTTGCTTGTGGATACTTCTAATATCGATTTTGGAGGTGGTTGATGCAAGAAAGCCCAAATGTACTTGGTCAACACCATCCTATTGTATACATTAGTTGTACATTACAATTAATAGAGGTGAACTACTTTACAACAAAGGAGTGTTTATTACTAGTTTAGAGTTTTGAGAAACTTTATGCATATTTACATAGTTCTTAAACATTATTAGAAAGTGATTATACTATAGTTACTTCATTATTAAAACAGAAGAACTTGGTTAGTCCTATTACTCTATGAGTTTTGAAGCTTTAGATATATAATTTTGATGTTGTTCATTGCTTAAGGAGTTCTATGACTAGCTCCTCTTCCTTCTCTATTCTCATGTTTCTGACGAGCCTGTTATTTCAGCATCTATAGATATTTTGGATGAGGATTTTGTGCCATTGGTAGTTGTTATACTTGATATTTAGTGTTGCAAAGTGAAAAGCAAAATTTTCCTTCTTTTGACAAAGTTCATGAGGCTCAAAAAGTTAAGCCATGAATTTGAAGAATTTGCGATGGGTTTGAAAATCTTGCATCATTTATTGATGATTTACCATTTTAGCATTTATATTCTCAATATCATCTTAAGGACAATCTTTTTTATTTTGTGGGGATGGTTGGTGATGCCTTTAATCTTTATTCCACGCTTTCTCCATGCCTACCATGATTCTTTTATTCTAGGCAGGCATATAGGACATTGTTGTGTGATCAAAAAGCTGCAGAAATCTTTTTATTAGTTAGAGATGCGATGCAACATTATTCGGTATGTGTGTAGTTGCATTTGGTGCCAAACTCATAATACTCCCCATTATGCTATGGAAGGACAGTTGAAGTCAATTGCAATTTCCCATTTATTTGAGTTGCTGGCATTTGATTTAATGGGGCATTTTCTA
>NW_003314324.1:693816-902293 GCF_000143415.4 Selaginella moellendorffii | reverse complement strand
TCAATTAAGTAGTGTTCTAGCATTTCTGTCTAGAGTGAATCTTTCGGATAATAGTCCCACATTTATAGCTAAGGTATTTTATGTTTTAATATCTTAGTTAAAGATATGCCACACTTTCATGAGTGTTTATTATCTATAATCAAATGATTTGGTGAAATGGCTCATTCAAACTTTCAAAAAGATGATTGCAAAGTACATAAACTTTTAACATTCAGATTGAGATGGTTATTTGCCACCTTTTCAATATGCATGTCACAAGGGTGCAAAGTGACATTAGTGCTTCACCATATAAACTCTTATATAGTCACGAATATGACTTCGGGTATCAAAAGTTATTTGTCGGCTAGTCCTTTCAGATAATATTTCCTTATTGCCACAACAGCAAGAGGTTGGTATTGCTAATTCTTTTATCAGTCCCTTTTGTTTAAGTGTTAGTAAACTTGACTTAACATTTGTACTCATAAAGTAGGAACTCTTATGTGTTTCTTTCTAAGCATACTCAGCTAACTCTTAGTTCTCTTTTGCTCTATTCTACACTTGCTTAACAAGAACCCTGCGATATTAAGATCAATATTCACTAAATGATAACTTACCGTATCTGTCAAACACTCTTGCTATCATACCCTTTGTGTTAGTCCTATTTAGTCCTAATTACTATTTATGGAAAGTGTCTATATTTAGCATATTTATGGAATGTAGAATGTTGTCCTAAACACAATGGTGTTGGTCCTGTGTCTAAATTCACAATCTAGGGATATTCCATATTTAGTAAATTTTGAGTTTGTCTTAAAGACTAACTCCTAATACTAAGGGTGGCTAGGTTAAAAGCCTAAAGCATGTGTTCCTCAGAGGGGTGAGAGGTGTTGTAGGGGGTTCCAAATATATAGTAGGGATAGTGGGTAGTTATTGGGTCTAAGCCCAAGTTCCATAACATGCTAGTTGGTGAAATACCTATATCCTCGCATTAGGCCACCAATATGCTAAAATAACACCAAACTCCATTTAACTCTATTTTATATGTTAGTCCTGACATTAGGATACTGAAAGCTCTAAGACTATTCCAACGTTACTCTATGCTTCTGTCCTTTCGCTCCTTAGGTTGAATGCTTAGGAGTCGTTCTATGCCCCAATTCCTTTGCTCCTTAGCTACAAGACTTTGGCTCTGTTCTTTCATTCAATGGCCTAATAACCTAAAATTCAAATTCCACTCCACTGTCATTGGACATGTGGCATATGGCACATGGAGGGTTTAGGTTCTATTTCATAGTTATCCTATAGTAAATCACTATAGGATAAAGGGTGAAAACCATGTATGTTATATATATAGTCATGATCCAATACTACTAACAAAGTTGAGTTTACCTTTGCAATTGCCACAAGTTGTTGATACTAAGTCTTGGGATTAGTATTTAACAAGCATTCTTCCACTTGTCTGAGTAAAGTTTCATCTGGGCTACATACAAATAGGACAACAACAGTGCTACATTGTCCACCTACAGAGTATAAAATAAATGATTTAGTGTTAATTTATTTTCCCAATTTTAGGGTATATGGTTTGTCTAAGGGGCTCCTTGATTAGTGGAAGGGATTGTATTGAGTGTTGCAGCAAGTTGGATCACAAATTTATAAGGTTCAACATAACATCTAATAAACATCCTTCAGAAATTATGCATGTGCAATGACTAAAACACTTTATTTAAAGGGATTAGGAATAATTGGCACCACTTACAGATCCACCAATGCCTCCTTCTGATGTTCTTTCAGATCCTAGCCAATCCACTAGAAACCCTAACTATTTTCTATCATTCCAAAAGGAAGGGATGATGTGAGGTTTAAATGTATGGCTACAATGTTGTATAAGTGTAGTGGGATTTTGATAGCCATTGGATTGGTTTCAATTTGGACCACTTGCTCTTGTATATAAGTTAGGGTTTTTGGGCTAATTGATATGCATATTTTTATATTCTATGTTTATATTCCATGCACTCGCAATGTTATATTATATTTTTATTTTTAAAATTTAAATAAACTATACTAACTTTAAATTATTTGAAACTAAACTAAACTAAATTAAAGTTTCTTTATTATATACAATTATCTTTGCAAAACTCTCTAGGATATACTTTGCATTATGACAGAATTCTAACATATCTCCACCTGAAAGAAAAGAATTTAATATTATATTTAATCCAGCTTTTATGATTTTTCAAGTTTCTATTTAATAAAGTAATAAATATAAAAATATTAATTAAATTTAGAAATATTTCAAGATTATTTCAAGAGTATTTGACAAGCATTCTTCCACTAGTTTGAGTAGAGTTTGCCAAATACTTGGGTTGTATACAAATGGGACAGCAACAACATTATAACTCCCATTATCATCCATCTACAAAGTACAAAGTGAATGATTTAGTTTTAATCCATTTTCTCAATTTTATAATACATTGTTCAAATGGCTCCCTACTTAGTAAAAAGGGCTATATCGGGTGTTGTGCTAAGTTGGATCATAAGTTCATGAGGTTCAGCATAACATCCAATAGTCTGATCCTCTAGAAATTGTGTATATACAGCAGTTAACATTTTATATAAAAGGATCATGAACAATTACCACACTTACAAATCCATTAATGCCTCCTCCTCATGTTCCTCCAAATCTCAACCCATCTATTAGAAAACCTTAATTGTCTTTTATCATTTTTAGAGGAGGGGATAATGTGAGGTCCAAGTGTATGGCTATGATGCTATATATCAATATTAGCATAGTAGGATTTTGATAGCTGTTAGATTAGTTTTAATCTAGACCACTCGCTCTTGTATATAAGTAAGAAATTTTGAGCTAATTGATATGTATATTTCTGTATTCCATTTCCATATTCCATGCACTCATAAAATTATATTATAATTTTATTTTTTATAAAATTTAAATAAATTATTCTAATTTTAAAATATTTAAAATTAAATTTAAAGCATCCTCATTATATATAATTAGATTATCCTCTTGCAGCTGTCATATACCTCGGTCTTTGCAAAACTCTCTAGGATATACTTTGCATTACAACAAAATTCTAACATGCCTCCACCTGGAAGAAAAGAATTTAATATTTTATTTAATCCAGCTTTTATGATTTGTCATAATTATATTTAATAAAATAATAAATAAATAAAATATAAATTTAAGAGATATTTCAAGAATCAATGCAAAAATGTTTATAAATAAAACTTTAATTTTTATTTTGTTACCAAAATTTGTGTTAACACTTATCTTTTCAGGAAACTTAAATATCTTACAACCTGAAAGTGTAGAGATAATTCTATTAACATTAAATATGATGATTTCAAAAATTGATTTTCAAGTAGTACCTACAGGTCAAAGTATGAGTTTTGAATATAGTTTATTAGATGAAAAGCTTGGGAATTTAAATTTAATTAATCAGTTTTGGATATTTGATAGACTTAGTGACTTAAGTACATGTGTTGCATATCGTGGGAATAAATATGTTAATGAAGAAAATGTTATAAAAGAGTTTAAGGATCTAATTAATACTTATTATCATTCTATACAAGAATTAAAATCATCTTTTGTAACTATAATATCTGATTATTTTTCTATTCATTATGTTGTTACAAGTTTGTATAAAATTCCTGATTTACAGGAAATGGTACCGAAAAATTTTCTTAGTCAATTTAAGGATGGTTGTATAATTTATTTAACAACACTATTTAGTACTATGCCTAATCATTTTTTGAAAAGCACTCAATTTTTACAATCTTCTAATAAAAAAGTATATCTTTATTTGCACGCAAATTGTTTATTGGCACTATATAGTGGTAACAATATTAAATGGTTTAAACAACCAGAAGTATCATCTTTTGATTGTGAACTTAGAGTTCAAAAAGATGGAAATTTAGTATATTATAAAAATAATGGTGAAGTAATTTGGTCTCCAAATATATATTGTGGACCACATGATGATTGTGTTACAGAAACATACTTATCAGTTCAAAATAATTGTGAATTAGTTTTATATGAATTACGTCAGAAAACATTTTCTGTAAATCCCAGACCTATTAGAAGATGGTCTTCAAATTCATATCCATGTTAAATTAGTATTTATTAAAATTAATTTCAAGATTAATAAGTAAATCTAGAGAATTTTATATTATTAAATATTCTAAATTTATACTTTAAATTTAATTTATCAAGAATTTTTTATAAACTATATCTAAGAAATTTATCTAGTTTTTTTAAATTATGAAATTAAATAAAATTTACTATTGATATTTCTTTAAATATTAGATCAATTTGTATCAAGTGAACCCCTTGATTGTACTCTTAAAAGAAGGATGGAGGGTCATTGAGTTATTTCCATAAGGACCATCCAATAAAGAATATAAACTATCAAGAATATATGTCCTATTGATTAGACAAGGAGGTTCTATTTCAATTAATGGTTATTAGCATTATTTGTCTGAGTAATAAAAACAAATTAAATAACTTACAATGTTTGGCTTAAACGAGGCCCTACAAGTAATAGTTATTGTGACTATTAGGCAAGTAAAAAATAAATAAAACACTAAACATGTGTAGCAAATTTCAATCTTTGCTAGGCCATCAATAGCAGAACTGTATGATAGTGTTCAGAAATATTGGATATCAATTTATTGATATTTTTAATTTATTATGGCTGATTATAGTGTTAAAGTCTAAAAGTTAAATTTAAAGCTTTAAAGATCTAGTCTGTTTTACAACACGAAGTATTTGGAAGTTGCCTGTTGCAATTGCACTCAGTGTTAAGGGGCAGATATTATAAATATAGTTTTTTGTGTAATTATGTACAGTATTACAAAATTTTATTGCTTAACACTAATTCTTCCTGAAAATTCTACTCTTAAGATGGCGATGGACCAGCCTTCTCATCATCAATCAAAGCTCTGATAATTGGGTGTACATATTAAGTTTGATAAACATATGTATATATTTGAGTTTTCATCTGAGCATTTTGGATAACGCAAAATGCGCTCACCATGGGCATTTGCCACTGCACAAAAGGTTTTCTCGTAATATCAAACTTCGAGTTAACACAACAACACAAAGATTCGCATTGTCTGAAGATTTCCTTTTGGTCTTTTGAATATTGAATTTGTTCTAGCATTTCTGTCAATTTATAGAAGAACCCACGGGAAACGCGTGTACAACAAAACCCTTATTGGTTAGAGAGAGAGAGAGAGAGATGGGTGTTGTGAGCATGTTGTTGGTCTCCACTGTCACTCCAGCCACTCCCACCTTGCCCATGAATCGAATTCACAAGCTTTCCAATCTCGATCTCCATGTCTCCTTCGATTACTACACCAAGCAAGTCTACTACTTCCCGCCGCCGGCCCCAATTGATGACCCTCAGCACGAGAAACCGATCGAGGAGATCGCGAGCAGCTTGAAGGCATCGCTGTCGCAAACTCTGGTCTTGTTCAATGTCTTTGCAGGCAGAGTCCGCGAGAATGGACCTCGGCTGGAAATCGAGTGCAACGATCGAGGGGTGCCATTTCTTGTCGCCACCGCCGACGCAAGTTTCAGCGACTGGGGCGATCTCGCCCGCTGCTCGATTGAGCACGAATTGAATCCCGGTGAGACTTACATCACCAATCCGGTCGACTCGCCGCTTCTCAAATTCCAGGTGGAGTGAATAACTAAAAGAGGATAACTCTGTTTTAACTCCGATTTGCAGCTGACGAGATTCAACTGCGGCGGCATTGCGCTGGGAGTTGTGACCGCCGAGCTCATCGTCGACGGATCTTCCTACTTCGAATTCATGCGATGCTGGTCACAGATCCACAAGGGCTCCTCCCCGCGAGATCTCACTCCCCCAGTCTTCGATTCCTCTCTCCTCAAAGCCCGGGAGCCGCCACAAATCACCATCCCAGTCCGGGACTACACATCGTCGCCCAAGCCATCCACTGATGCCATGGGCAAATCCAGCCAAGAACACAATGCCTCCGCCAAGCCGACACTCGTCAAGCTCTTCGAGATGGATCCCCAGCAAGTGGACAGCCTTGTCCGCGAGATCCAGTCCGGTCCCTTTGGATTCGACACCCCGAGCTCGTTCGAGGCCACCTGCGCCATGATCTGGAAGGCCATGACCGAGGCGCGAGGCCTCCCCGACTCCACTCTCACCACCTACGTCTACGCCATCTCGCTCAAGGCCAAGAACCGATGGAACCCCCCAATCCCAGCCGCGTACATTGGCAACTCGGCTCACTCGCCTTGCCTGTCTGCCAGCGCCGGAGAGATCAAGTCCAACCATGTCTCGTACGTGGCACGGCTCTTCCGGCAGGATATTCGAACCACCACGCCCGAGCATATCCAGTCGGCCATCGACTGGATGGAGCTGGAGATCATTCGCGGCCGCAAGATCAACTTCAACTGTGACTTTGTGGGAGGAACCGGGGTCTACAGCACCAGCTTGCACACGTTTCCGGTGTATGGAGTTGACCTTGGCATGGGGAGGCCCGTGCATTATTCGCTTGTCATGCAGCCGTGGTATGGGAATGGGGTCGCAATTGTCCTTCCGACGCCCAAGGGCGGCCGGAGCAGACGATTGCTCGTATCATTGCCCCGGGAAGAGATGCGCAAGCTGTGCGAGCACGAGCTCTTTCAGAAGTTCACCACAGCTGTGTTATGATTCTTGTTTGGCGCTGTGTTTGTTCAGCGACTTGTTCTACTGAGATTTTGCTTTTGAAGGTTTTATTTGGATGGTAGACGCCGACCTTCCAGAATTTCTTGACTCCTTCTCTCGCTCGGCCCAGCCGTAGCTATCAATGACTCGGCACAATCTTTATAGGCGCAGGCGAATAAGGGCTGGTGACGAGAAACACGACCAGATGCAGAACACTCTAGAAGATAAACCAAATCAGTCATGCTTATGACAATAAACGAATGTTCTCCTTGCTTCGAGAACATTGGTATCAATGATGTTTCCAAACTCAAACATCCCTTTGGACCAAAAGTCAATACGGCAAAAGCTATGGCTCCTTGGTGGCTGGGAACTGATTACATACATAAACTATGGATATAATAGGAAAATACATATAAGATTGTTTACAGTAGGGATGGCGTTCGATTTTTTTATTTATTTGTGGTGCTCATGTCAAGACAGCTATGTAAAACATTTTGTATAATTGGTCACATCATGCTTCATAGGGGCGATGTGATTGAAACTGCACTCCACGATGTTTCTTGGTAGATCATTGTCATGCTTAGTTTGATTGTTGGTACGAGGACAGCAGGAGGAACTGAGGCCCATCCCAGAGTAAGCTCTGCTCCAAATCCATAAAAAGTTTAATGTTTTCTCGTGCCAGGACGAGGCAAAGAAGCAAGACTTTGCCTCCAATATCCGCCAATGCAGCGACCTCGCCACCCTCCGGTTGCTCCACGCCCAGATCACCGCCAGCGGACACCATCGCCGCCCATTCCTCGGCAATCTTCTCGTCCAGATGTATGGCAAGTGTGGGAGCATCGAAGACGCGCGCGCCGCCTTCGCTGCCATCGCCTCGCCAAACATCTACTCGTGGACGATCCTGGTGGCGGCACACGTCCAGGCCAGCGATCTCTGCGACGCCAGGGCGGTGTTTGATGCGATGCCGAGTCGCGACGTGGTGGCCTGGAACTCGATCATCGGGGGCTACGCTCGGCGCGGCCACTGCGGCGAGGCGATCGATCTTTTCTGCCGGATGGACCTGGACGGCGTGCGAGCTGATGCCGTGACGTTCCTGGCGATGCTAGACGCTTGCGCTCGACAAGGATGCCTGGAGCTGGCACGAGAGATCCATGCGATTGTGATCGAGGAGAGATGTGGATCGGACTCCAAGATCAGAAACTCGATCGTCAACATGTATGGGAAGTGTGGCGGAGTGGAGGAAGCTCGCCGCGCGTTTGATTCTCTTGAAGAGAAAACGGTCATTGGATGGACTGCTGTTCTTACGGCGTATGCCCAGAACGGGCACCTTGCGGAGGCGAGGGAGACCTTTGCCGCGATGCCCGAGAGGAATGTGGTGTCGTGGAATGCTATCCTGTCCGCGAACGCGCAGCAGGGGAACCATCGGGAGGCGCTGGAGCTCTTCTTCGGGATGAATTCGGAGGGAATTCGGGCTAGCGCCATCACGATCATCTGTGTGCTGGATGCCGCGGCGAGCGCTGGCGATCTAGATGCTGGGATTGGAGCCCATGCCATCGCGATTGAAGCTGGGCTTGCGGGCGAGATGATTGTCGCCAACGCGCTGCTCCACCTCTATGGCGAGTGCGGGGAGCTTGCGGCTGCGGAGGCGATGTTCGCGGCGCTGGGCGATCGCCACCGCCGCAACACAATGTCCTGGAACGTGATGATCTCCGCGCGCGCGCGCGTGGATCCCGCAATGGCGCTGGAGACGTTCTGGGCGATGAATCTGGAAGGATCCCAGCGGCCCAACGTGGTGACATTCGTGAGCGTCATGGACGCTTGCGCGAATTCCTCCAATCTCGCGCAGGGCAAGCTCGCCCAAGCCCACAGCGCCGCGCTCCTCCCGCCCAGCATCATCCTGGCCACCGCGGTGGTGACGATGTACGGTAGGTGCGGCCGTATTGACACCGCGCGGGAAGTGTTTGACGGAATATCCTTGCCGGACGTCATCGCTTGGAGCGCGATGCTGACGGCATATTCGCAGAGCGGGCATGGCAAGGAGGCGCTGGCGGTGCTGGCCGGGATGGACGTCCTCGGCCTCAAACCCAGCGCGGTGACGTACGTCAGCGCGGTGGACGCGTGCGTCAGCCTCGAGTCCATCCGCACCGTCCACGACGGGATCGTCGACGCCGGATTCCAATCCAACGGCGCCGTGGCCAGCGCGCTTGTCCACGCGTACGGCCGCTCCGGCGCGCTGCCGGACGCGGCCGAGGCCTTCCGTACCGGCCCGCTACGAGACGCCGCGCTGTGGAACGCGCTCATCGCCGCGTTTGCGCGGAACGAGCTCCCGGGTTTTGGGGTGGCGGTGTTTCGGGAAATGGTGGCGGACGGGGTGGCGCCAAACGAGATAACTTTCGTGAGTGTCTTGTGCTGCTGCGGCCACGCGGGGCTCCTTGAGGACGTGTGGAGCTGCTTCGTGGGGATGATCGGGGATCACGGCGTAGTTCCCGGGGTGGATCACTATGCTTGCGTGGTTGATCTGCTGGGGCGGGCCGGGAGGCTGGCGGAGGCCGAGGATCTCATGGCCAGCATGCCTTTCGAGCCGGATTTTGCTGCTTGGACGAGCTTTCTCGATAGCTGCAAGAGTGCCGGGGCTCGAACCAGGAGTTTTGCGGCTGCAAATGCTCTGGTGGTCGATCCCAGCAGCTCCGGGCCGTATGTATTGTTGTCAAACATGCACAAACATTCTTAATCCTTCCCAAGTATTGAAATATTGCGCTCCATATAAAATTTAGCATATGAGGGTTCGCTGTACAAGGATCAGTTAGAGGAAGAGTATCAGACTCTGGGATTCAACTTGCCCAATGGATCTGAGACCATCTGAAGTATCATGGAGCAAGACATGAAACAATTGGGTTCGGATCAGGTGTTGACTACTTTCCCGCCTCGGCTCCCTGTTTGAGAAATCCGCTACAGAGTGACTTTACTACCTTACACTTTAGTGAACGGCCGTCCACCGGTTTGAGTGCCATTCGAATCCCGCAATGTGTTCAAGTTGTTCTGCGCCATGGACTGGAGTCTGATCTCGCGAAGAAGGTCTGCAGATGGGATCTCCAGGAAGCTGTAACGAAGCAAGATGTATTATATTATATTCTTAAAGTCGAGTACTTAAATATTGCTATCGACATAAAATTTACTTAAAATTCTTTCTAGAAATCATCAATGCTGATTTGTATATATAATGCGTCAGACTTTTTTATTACTTACTGGATCATGTGTGCTGATGTTACCGTGTACTGAGAATAACATTCTACGGATTTTCTCTCTTGTCTTCCTCTGCTAGAAGGACAATTGTACGCATGCATACTCTAAATTTGTATATAAGGCCTAGCAATCCATTAGGCCCATATATGAAAGTTTTAGTGCTCTTTGTGTTTGTAATTGCCACTTTCCACATTTGCATTGTCGTCTTCTTCTTCAAGTAGAAGGAAGCTCTCAAGTTTGGAAGGAGGCAACGTCAAGGTGGATGGGGATTCAGTAGCCGTAGAACCAGCCTTTGGCAGTATCAACATTATTATCAATTTCTTCTGCAAGAAGCACGAGGCTAAAGATCATGATCACAAGGACAAGGATTATGGACACGAGGAATTATGTTATGTAATGTCAGGATGGCCGAGCGGTCTAAGGCGGCAGACTCAAGTTCTGCTCCTCTAGCGAGGGCGTGGGTTCAAATCCCACTCCTGACAAAAAGCTTTTTTTCTTCCGTCTTCACAAAGATGGTAGAGCCAATGTGCGAGTTCCAGTCGCGACATAGAGATGGATCAGATCGTGGTGCTCGTTTTTCCGGTGGTGATCGCATAGACGTGATGATCGAGTTCTAGCCGTCTTGAGCTAAACCAGCTTCCACTATAGAATGAAGTAGTTTGTGCTTCTTTTCCCACATCCCCACGCTCGCATAGATGTTTCCCATCAAGACGTGAGCCGCGGAGTGCCTCTGGTCGAGCTCCAGCAGCGATCCAAACGCGAGCTCCGCGATGCAAACGTTCTTCCACTTCTTGCACGAGCTCAGCAGCGTCATCCAAGTCACTGCCGTTGGCTGGAGCCGCATCGATCTCACCACCTCTACAGCCTCCTCCAATCGGTTAGCTCGCCCAAGCAAATCGATCATGCCGTGGTAGTGTTCCAGCTCGGCCTCCACGCGGTACTTGGAAACCATGAGCCGGAAGTAGTCGGTTCCCTGGCGGACTAGCCCGGCATGGCTGCAAGCCGCGAGCACATACGTGAAAGTGATCCCGTCCGGCTTCACTCCGCTCTCCTGGATCGCGTGAAGGAGATCAAAGACACGATTTGCGTCTCCCAGCCGGCTGTATCCTCCCATCAGCGTCGTCCAAGTCTCGATGCTTTTGCATGCCGGGATGGAGTCGAAGAGGTGCTGAGCCTCCAGCATCAATCCGGACTTCCCATACAGGTCCACCAGAGCGTTCGTGATCTCGGCATTGCTCTCGAATCCACGCCTGAGAACCAAGGCATGGACTTCTCTGCCGCCTTCCACCGCTGCAACGTCGCTGCAGGCCTTGAGCACGGCACCCAGGAGCTGGGAGTCCGGTTGACAGCCTCGGGATCGCATCTCTGCAAACGCTTCCAGAGCCGCTTCACTGTCCAAGTTTTGGACGTAGCCGAGGACCAAAGCCGTCCAAGCAACCACGCTGTCCTCAGTGCTGGCACAGACTCTGTGCGCATCGAACATGCTCCCACACTTCGAGTACGAATCCACCAGCGTGCTTGCAACGTAAGCGTCGAGGCCGAATCCTGTGGCTGTAGCTTGGGAGTGTACCGCCCTGGTTCGTTTCAAAGACTGGACTTTGAGAAGCCTTCCATCTTCGCGCCTGCTTTCTTCCTTCGCTGCCTGGCCACTGCATGCCTTGAGTGCCGCAATGTAAGTCTGCGTCACTGGTAAACAGCCCTCCAGTTGCATCCGATAGAATTCCTGGATAGCCACCTCGCACTGTCCCTTCTGAGCATATCCGGCTATCATCGACGTCCAGGAGACCGCACCGGGACTGTGCAGCTTGTCGAAGACGTGCCGAGCATTGTCCATGCTGCCACACCTTGTGTACAAGTCGACCAGCGCGGCTCCCACAAACGCATCGGACTCACAGCCAGCTTTCGCAGCTTGAGAGCCGATAAACGAGCCTTTCTCCAGAGATAAAGCCTTTGAAGACTGCTCGTTTTTCGTTGCGAGGAGAACACACGCCTTGAGTGCCGCAACGAAGCATTGGGAATCCGGTACACACGTCTCAAGCATCTGCTCGTACAGATGAAGAGCTAACTCCGGCTGACCGTTCTGAGTGTATCCCAGTATCAAAGTCGTCCACACCACCACGTCGCGCTGCTGTAAACGGTCGAAAGTACGCCGAGCCTCCCTCATCTCCCCGCATTTCGCGTACATGTCGATGAGACTGCTTGCCACCAGCTTGTCTGAGACGAGTCCATTCTTCTCGGCTCCCGAGTGAATCTCAATGCCTTTCGCCAAAGCCACCACCTTCAAGTCGCCCTGCTTCGCTTCTTCTCTTGCTATCACGTTTGTGCAGGCTCTGAGTGCAGCCAAATACGTCTGAGCGTTTGGATGTATGCCAGTTGACTTCATCCGCTCGAATAGCTGGAAAGCCGCTTCTTCCTCACCATCCCGAGCATATCCCAGCAGCATTGTGTTCCATGACGCGACGTCATGGTTCTGAGTACTCTCGAAGACTTTCCGAGCATCCTCCACGCTTCCACACTGAAAGTACATCTCGATTAAGCAGCTCCGCACGGCTACCTCGGAGTCCAATCGCAACTTTGTTGCGTGTGAGTGAATAGCTCTTCCTGTTTCCAGCGTTTCCTGCTTGGAGTCTTTGTTCACTGCCATACCAGAGCACGCCTTTAGCGCGACCACAAAAGAACGAGCATTCGGTACACACCTTGTTGTCATCATGCACGAGAAGAGTTCCAAGGCCACTTCAAACTCCTCATGTTGTGAATAACCCCAGACCAGTGACGTCCACGACACCACATCGTGATATCGCATCTGGTCAAAAACGCCTCGAGAGTCCCACAAGCTCCCACATCTTGCATACGTATCCACCAACATATTCGCCACCACCATATCAACGCAGCCTCTCTTGGCAGCTTCGCAATGAACACCCATCCCTTGCCGCAAAGCAGCAAGCTTCATGACCCTTCCTTCGACTTGACTGCCAACTTCTTTGCTAGCTACGCTGGAGCAGGCCTTGAGAACTGCAGCGTAAGTATGGCCACTCGGTTCACACCTGCTTGCCTTCATCCGCGAGAACAACCCCAGAGCTATCTCGGCTTCCCCGCTGTCAACATACCCAGACAACAGCGCTGTCCATAGAAACACGTCCTGTGGAGAAGACTTATCAAAGACCTTGCGAGCATCCTCCATGCTCCCACATTTGGCATACATATTGATGAGCGAGCTAGCCACGAACGTGTTCAACTCCTCTCCTGTCCCAGCGGCTTCTGCATGGATTATCTTCCCTCTTTCCAAATCCCTTGCTCTAGTAGACTCTTTAAGCCCAGCCAGCAACTTGGATATCTTTGCTCTTGGGTCTTTCAGAGAACCAAACCTCCGGCAGTGCATCCCAGCATGGGCTTCGATCAGAAGCCGAGAACTGCCATTACCCTAGACCCTGTAGCGCCGCTTGTTTCCTACCCGTCTGCAGTCCAGCTGAATGCTAGCAGCACCAAGCCCAAAGTAGACACTAGAATGCTGCCTCCAAACACCCAAAGTACTCGCTGTGAAGGCTCGGACTTCTTCGGCTGGCTTGATTCCTTTCCCTGCCTGAGCGACTGAAGCTGCTCAACTAGAACCCGGATCTTGTCCAGGTCTGCATCCTTGGCGGCCTTGGCCAGTCCGTCCTCGATCTGCGTCAGTTCCAGATCCACTCCACGAGACCAATGCCTGTCTACAGCTGACCAGATGAAACCAGTTGTCCTCCAGAGTAGAATCCCCACATAGATGCCAGACACGACATCCACACTGTAGTGATGCCGCTCTCGTATCTCTCGCTGCGACGAGTGTGCGACGAGAAGCCAGATGAAAACCGAAGACCATCCCGGGTAGGCTTCCTGAGAGGGTAGTCACTTGAGAACGAGAAAACATGAAAAAGAAAAATTGATCCTTGTACTTACAGTCCATGCCATGGCAGTGAGCACTGAAACGAGAATGTGGCCGCTGAAAACGAGATCATTGCAGCCTCCTCCAGCTCTCTTCAAAGTGTTGAACCACGATTCCTCTTTGAAGTTGGCGGCATTTGGATCAACCGGCCTGAGAAAGTTGGCTAGGAATTGCATTCGTCCCCAGTTTGGAACGTACTCAGCTGGGTACTCAGCTGCTTGATCTGCGAAAACAAATACGCCATTAAGACGGAAACAAGGAACACTCTTCTCCTACCGTAGGCCGAGTCTTCACGTAGGAGCCGAGCGATCGCGCTTGGATCAGAAGAGTAAGGAACATAGTATTTCTGTGCCCAAGGATGAGGATGGTCGGGGACTCTAAATCTTGCTCTAGCACACCAGGGCCTCGCAGAAGGGAGTATAGTCCCGAGAAACGTGACCACCCTGAGAAGCCTTCCCACACCCATTGTGAAAAGATATCTGGCACCCAGCGCGAGCCCCGGAGCTCTAACGCATCCAAAGAGCACGGAGAATCCCAGCATTATAAAGAGCATGAGGTAATGGTGCAAACCTATGATCGGTGCTCGCAGAACCTCGACGAGAAATCCCGGGAGGCGCTCGTTGAGAGCCAGTAAGAGCCACTGCCCCATATCCGGTAGAGGTTTCGCGGATCTGGCAAAACGCATAGCCATCAGACCACAAATATTTCGCTTCTGCCTATAGTTTCTTACCCGTGCCAATCCAGCCCGAGGACGCTCGTCACGAACTGGACAGAGATCGCCTCGACGACGAGGCAGGAGAGCATGAAAACAAGGCAGGCGACGAAGAGAAGCGCGCTCCGTATCTCCGCGGGCCAGTGAGGGTACCACGGAGCTCGCGATGCAGCTCCAAGCGCGAGCGATCCCCAGAGAATCGGCCGCAGCGCGTCGTGCAGCCCCGGCGCCACGACACGGAGATAATCCACGAGAATGTAGGCGACAGCCGCCAGCCCCAATTCCCCGCCCCTCGCGAGCGCGATAGGCGCCTTCATCGTGGAATAAACCTCTGTGATTAGGGCTCTTACGCTGGGGGCGTAGGGATTCGAACCCTGGACTAGTAGCGCTGACTTTGTTGACTAAATGGTTTAAACGACGTGGCGCCGTAACTTGACTTGACGGGAGAGTTGCCAAAGTCCATAGAGGCGGCTCAAAGTTTCTTTAAATACTCCAATTCCCATTGTGAAACTCCTCTGTGTAGCAAAAGATGAAGGCTTCACATTTGGCAAGTCTTGTTGCTGCAACATGTTTCCTGTTGCTTCTCCTTGTTGGCAACAATCAGGCATCGGCTCAGCGCTGCATCGATTCGCTTCCAATTCCTTGTCGTAGAGGCGGGAATATCTGTGCCTGTTGCCCTGCGCTCAGACCCAAGGCGGACTACTGTCCTCGCCTCCAAAGCACGGTCGAGGAATTACAAGGGACTTGCTCTAGAATCCGCTGTGCTTCACCCTAGGTAATTGGGATCTCTCTCGTGTAATCCTGTAGTAACTACTATCTGTATGATTCGAATAAGGAATCTCGTTCAATGTGTTTGACACCTTGTTTTTGGGGTTGAAACTCTCTCCTTAATCTGTTTAGTGACATAAAAATGCACCTGTTGTCTCAAATTTTTTTAACTCTGCCACACAATTTTCAACAGTTGAGTTGAGTTTTTGAGGTTGGAACAGATGATGGCACCGCCCTGAAACTAGCCACGTTACTGAGGCCACCTCATGCGTACCTTTTGTTGAGGATAATATCTAGATTCTAGTCATTCGACTTTAACTTGTCAGTCTTAAATACACAACCGAGCAAAGCCAATGTAGCTCCGGATCTGTTCTTCAACACAACGGTTGGCGGGATGGTGGGTTCAGTGCTGCTTCGAGCTCACCCCACGCCCTCAAAATAATTTCTTTTTGCGTGAGCTGGCTAGTAATCTCTTCCCAGTTTCGTACTTTATGTCGAATAATTTGTTTGTGACATGGAATTGACGGTTCCACCGATTCAAAGTCAAAGAAACTTGTCAGAAGTGGGATTTGAACCCACCCCTCGTCAGAGGAGCAGAACTTGAGTTTGCCGCCTGACATTACACAAATATAATTACTCTACAAACATCTATGTTTCTAAGTATTGGTCTGTGATATAACTTTTGTGCTGAAGAGAGCTTCTTTGGCTTGGTATGGGCTTCTGTGCCATGTCTGATTAGGGAACTCCCAGCTGTAAGATCCCTGTGAGACAAGAAAGAGCCGTTATTCTGGGCCATGTTTAATTTTAAGGATGGTTTGATATTTGATTAAAAAGATATTTAATAGGAAAACTATTGTTCTTTGGCCATAACCCAGTTTGTCGTGATGGCTCTTGGCTATGCCCTAAATGAAGAAGAATAGGTAAATTTTGATAGATTTGGCTGAAAAATAGTGAAGAAATCCAGATGGGTTTGTCATTAATAGACTTCTAAATTTGGCTGAGATTGTCATTTTTTTGCGCCTGTCAAAGAACCCTTCCATTCTTCAGGGGAATCCAGAATCTGCAAGATGTGCCTTCGTTTTGGTTTCTTCAGGGCTGCATTTCTGAGGTAGTTGTCTTTCAATTGCTTCACTTTAGTTAGCATTTTCTTTTTGATTGCCTCCCCTTTCTTCTCTTCAGGTAAATGCTTTTTTTCTTGTCACTTCATCTTCTTTTTCTTGTGCACAGCAAAAATTTTCAACCTTTTTCTCTTCTATAATACAAGCTTTCTCAACCACTTTCACCTTCTTCTCTTCTACCTTGCATCCTTTCTCCTAAATACATGCTTTCTGGTCTTCCAATCTTGTTAGCATCTATATAATAGAAAATATAAAGGCTATTTAAGCAAGGAATGTCTAAAATATCACTACAAGTAGCTAAAGTGCATTAACAACATTGTATTGATATTTGATAGTGAATATTTCTTCATAGACTTTTGACTTATTGAGAAGAAATTATTCTGTGGGTATGAAGTGTCCTCTCACAAGTAGCAAGTGACAAATGTTAAGTAAGTGTCTAATGACAAAACTCATCTTTAGCATTATTGCTTTAGACACATAAATCACAAAGTTTTGCAGTTGCAAAGCATATGGTGAAGGGTTTGGATCTCAAGGGTACAATCATGTAAAACTTTTGTAAGTCTTCTGCACCATTGAGGGTTGATGGATATTCTTAGCCATTTTGGTGCAAAGTACTTCATGGACTTTCATTAATGACTTTAGCCACAAAATTTGCATATTTTTCGTGTGGAAAGGATGAAATTATGGAAGCGTTGAAACATTATATTACTTTTTTTAAAATGAAGTTTAAATGAAAGATCAAAATATTATGAATCGATAGAGGAAATTTAAGATTTTTGCCATGAATATAAGATTTAATATCAAGTCACTGCATGGTACATACAACATCAAAATGGAGTTGTTAAACAAAAGAATTAAACATTAGTGAATGTGGCATATAACCTCCTTTTTAATGTGAAGTTGAGTAAAGAATTTTGACAACAAACATTTGTTATAGTGATGCATGTCCAAAATTAATTACTTATTATTGTGTTTAAAGGTAGGTAGACTCTAAAGAAGTGTAGTCTGAAAGGAAGTCTAACATATTACATTTTATATGTTTAACTTTTACTTGCATCTTAAATTAGCTACATAAAAAGTTTGATCCTAAGAGCAAAAAGTTTTTAGTTGTAAAGGATATAAACTTTAGGATCTAGCTATTATAACCACATTTATTAGCATCTTTGTAAAATATAATTTTATAAATGATAAGGCAATGAAATTAAAGTTCATGAATATTGTGAATGAAGATCTTCTTGCTATCTTTTTAACTTGGTCTTAAATTATAAAGTGTCTTTTAGTTTGATTTATACTGAGATTGAGTGATATTCCAATAAATCCAATTTAAGAAACTTATAAAATGATAGGACTAAAATCATGATGTTAAATTAATGTAGCATATGTGATCATGGGATGAAATTTGAATATACTATCACTGTGGATTTTTAAAACTTTGTGGGATAAATAAGGATAAAATAAATATTAAAGACTCTCTTGTTAAAAAATTGCACATTTTTTATTGGCTTAAAGTGAAAGAGATAAGGCAATATATAATATTGGAGCAATTGATCATTATTCTTAAATAAAGTATATCTTTACCTTTAAAATTGAAATTATACATACTGAATATCCATGATTACATCCTTTGTTTTGTAAAGCTAAAATAATTAGTAAATTCAATGTGAAAATTGAAGTGTTAGTTTTCATTGGCTCAATAAATGTCAGTGTCCTCATTGACTATTCACTAATAACCTTTAAGAAGGAAATAGTGCATATGATCATGAAATAAAGATTTAAATATATTATCACCATAAATCTTTATAACTTTAGAAAATAAATAGGGTTAAAGTATTTATTAAAGGCTCTTTCATCAATTAATTACTCTTTTTAATAGGGATAACATGTGTTACAACTAAGGATCTAAAGAATGTTTTCATCAACAAACATGTATAACTCAATGAAGCATTAGTCACATGCCTAAAAGCCCTAAATGGATTCACAAGCTTTCCAATCTCAACTTCCACACCAAGCAAGTTAATAATTTTTTAAATTATTTTATTGGAGCACAAACCCCCACAGCTTAGGCCCATACATAAGATCTTATCATATTTGTTACACCAACATTTGTCAGAGCCGTCAAAGAGCTATGAAAGATTTGAAGGCAGTGCTAAACGATCCAATCCAGCTTGAGCAATGTAGAATGTCCAAAGATTCTAAGATGCCTTCTTGGGGCATTTGCAAGGCTCGCAAAGATCACAGACAAGAGTTGTACCACCCAGGAGAGTGTCTTTAGATCCAAGCACCCAAACATTGAGGTTGTGAGCCACTTGCCATTGCCAACGTACTTGACCCATTGTCACCACTCGGGAGATCAACAAGCACGCCAGAAGCTCCGTCTTGCATGGATCGCCAGGCGGAGCTTTGGTGGAGTCCTCCACTGGCAAGGATTAACAAGGAGACTGCAAAGGCGTGGGCGCGACGAGTAATTCTTCATCTCAAGTTCAAAATTTCTGAACGTTGGCTTCCACGGTGTTAGGCTCTTCAGGAAGGAAGACGAGGCGGCAGTCCTGTGGTTCAAGCCTCTAAGAGGACAATCTATTGCGCAAAATTGAATTTTGCTACTTCGTTGAATCCGAAAACCACCGGACTAGACTTAGAATAGCTGAGCAGAAGATTTTATGTTCTTAGGGTTCTTACGATAGCTTTGTTTATCCTAAATGATCATCCACCATGGAGCTGCTGGATGGTGGGCTTGCAAATTCATCCTTGGTACGCTTCGTTTCCCATAAGGATTGAATGGCTTTCTTAATTTCTCTGCGTTTCTAGTTTCTCTCTCCATGGAACGGCTCGCATACTACGGCATTGTAGCAAACATGGTGATTTACATGTCTAGCAAGCTTCACGTATCCAGAGCCAGTGCGGCAAACGCAGTCTCAAACTGGATGGGAACCTGTAATCTTACCCCTCTACTGGGTGGATTCCTTGCAGACTCTTACCTCGGCCAGTTTCGGACGATCAACGCCTTTTTCGGTATCTACTTGCCGGTAAGAAACACAGACACTCTAGACTCACCTTTGCCCAACCTTACACTCACAGGGTATGATCTTGCTAACCTTGTCAACTTTGCTACACCCTACATGCCATAGCACTGGATCACATACTTGCAGCAAAACAGTAAACCCGGCCTTGCTTTACACAGCGTTATACGTCATAGCCGTGGGATCCGGTGGACCAAGGTCTTGCATTTCATCATTCGGTGCTTTTCAACTGGAAGAGTCTGATGATCCAGCAAGCAACAAGGCCAGCTTCTTCAACTGGAGCTACTTCTTCACCAACATCGGAGGTCTGATTGCGGGAACAGCTCTGGTATATGTCCAGCAGGAAGTAAGCTGGCCGCTCGGGTTCGCCATCCCCACAGTGGCGGTCACGGCGTCCGCCATGATCTTTCTCATGGGCTGGCCGCGGTACAAGCACAAGCAACCGGGTGGGAGCCCGCTAACCAGGGTGGCACAAGTTTTCGTTGCCGCTGCCAGAAACAGAAGTGCAAGGATAGAAGTCGAGCATGCAAATGCAACCCTCTATGAGCTACAAGGGGAGAGTTCCAGCATTCCAGGAAGTCAGCAGATTCAGCACACTGCTGGATTTGGATTTCTCGACAAGGCGGCAGCCATCGCTCGCGATGAGCAAACAGCGTTTGGGAACTCACCACCGACGGGATGGAGGTTATGCACGGTAACGCAGATCGAGGAGGTGAAGATCATCCTGCGCTTGATGCCAGTGTGGGCGACGAGCATCATCTTCTCCACCGTTTTCATTCAGACCTCGACGCTGTTCGTGCAGCAGGGGCAAGAAATGCGCAACCGCATATCCGGCTTCAAAGTCCCCCCGGCATCGCTCGCAGCATTTGACACCATCGCCGTCATTCTCACAGTGCCGCTCTACGAGAGGCTTCTCGTCCCAGTTCTTCGCAGGTTGGCCGGTCAACAGAGTGGGTTGACCGGCTTGCAAAGGATGGGCCTGGGGCTTTTACTGGCGATGGTGGCCATGGTTGTGGCGGGGGTGGTGGAAACGCACGCAATGGTTCACCAGGTGAGTATACTCTGGCAGGTGCCACAGTATTTTCTAGTGGGCACCGCTGGAGTGTTTGCGTTTGCCGGGAGGACCGAGTTCTTCAACGAGGAGTCCCCCGAGGCAATGCGGAGTTTGATCGGTGCGCTGTCGCTCGCTACAAATGCTTTAGGGAGTTATCTCAGTAGTGTTCTTGTTGCTGCGGTGGAGAAGATCACGAGCAAGGGTGGCGGACGCGGGAGCTGGATCGATCACCATATGGACTACTTCTTCTGGCTCTTGGCGGCGCTCGTCGCCACTGATCTTGGCTTGTTTCTTGTGTGTGTCCGCTGCTACAGATTCCGGGCTATGGCGAAATGAATAAACCATAGCATAAGAACCCTAATTCGCGGGAAATTGCCGGGATCATCCAAAATCCCGGGAGAAGCGGCGTTCTCACTCAGTCCGACGATGGCGATGAGAGGAGCTACATCGACGGCGGTCCTAGGCGCTCCAACATATCTTACATCGCTGCCTCGTATGTGAAACTCGTAGAGGCCGGGGTGCTCGCGCCGTTCTTTTGCTTTACCAGTTTCTTTGCGCTTATTTGTTTGCACAGAAATTCTCGCTGATCAGTGGCATCTTGTTCGCTGGTGGGAGCGCAAGCTTGCAAGATGGTCCTAAGTACCGGCGAGTTTCTCTATGTTCTTCCCTCTTGCTTTAGTGTTGGAATGCTTCTTGTTCGTTCTTCGTTTCGTCCATTGTTTTTAGTCTTTGATTGTTTATTTTGATCTTGTAGAGGGCACTGAAAGCAAATGATATGCTTGGGACGTGCTTGGGTCTGGAACTTCTGTGATCGTCAGGGGCAACCATTCCATCCTCGGACTATTACAACGCACTGGAAGCTGCTGGAGAGCTAAACTTCGTGGGCGACAGGGCCAAAGAGCGCAGCATGTTCTGGTAACGAGTCAGTTCTTTGTATGTGTTTGTGAAAGAGGTTTCCTAAGGGCATTCTGGATAAGGTGGAGCACGAGAAGCTTGCAGAATCACATTGTAAGGTTTAGTTTGTGTTTTCTTCTTTGACTTGGATTGCAGAAAGGTCTATCTCCACAGACTTGGACAGATAGAGCCTTAGAGATTTCTTCGACGTGCTAACTACGACTCATGGGAAGGTACTTCTCCCAAATCTCTTGAGCCATCAGTTTCTTTGGAATTTCAGATATATATTTCGGCCATTGAAGGACGCAAGTAACCAATAACTGGTGTGCAATGGCAAAAGCTTTTCTCGCTTTTCATCTCTTTGTTTTTATAGTCTCTCGATTTTGCAGAAGAATGCATTCGAATGGGAATACGACGGAATACCACTCTCTGGATGCCATTCGAATTACACAGAGCACCCAGCTTCTTCGTCAGGTTAGTCCCTTCATCTTCATGGAAACAGTCGACTGTTTGTCTGAGTAGCGAGGCTCTGAAGTCAAGCCACTTGGGAAGAATCCGTTGTCGTCTAACCCAGACGACCCGACTGCGCCACAATAGACCATGCACCCGTCGACTTCATGTTTCTCCACTGGCCGTGAAAAAAAGAAATTTCATGGTCAAATATGATACCGTTGCCGGACGCAGAGGGGAGACACGGCACGGAGGAGGAGACCGCAGCTGCGTTTACTACAGAGTTAGGCCCGCACGGAGGAGACCAGCTACTTATACAACAGGGCTAGGCCCGCACGTGGAAGAATTTCGTTAGCTAATTTCATGAGAAAGTAACATGTTTAGTTTTTGTATTAGCCTCTAAAGGAATGTACATACACATTTCATTGACCAGATTGTTGGCAATTGCATGGTGGCGATGTGAAAATAGCGACAGAGTGGAGTTGATAAAATTTTCAGCCTTACCAACTCCAGTTTGATCTTGGAGCCTCAGAGTGAACGCGAAAAACGTGTAAACAACTTTTCAAAAAGGCCGAATTAATCCTTGTCGTGATCTGTGTGGAGCCCTGGTGGCTATGGACCACAACCAAACGCGTCGCCGCGCACAGCTGGCACGCAAAGCTTTGCATTTCCACAAATTATATATATAGATATATATTAGGTTGTATGTACGTTTCTCTCATCAACAATGGCCAGTGTTGTGACCGTGTTGGGGTCTTGGACTGTCAAGCCCGAAACTCCGACTCCACAACCCCGGATTCACAAGCTCTCCAATCTCGACTTCCACATCTCCTTTGAGAATTACACCAAGCAAGTCTACTATTTCCCGCCATCTAGCAGGGATGATCTTGTCGCGAGCTTGAAAGCTTCGCTGTCCAGAGTGCTTGTCCCGTTTTATGTCTTGGCAGGACGAGTGCGCAAGGCGGAAGATGGTCACAAGCTGGAGGTGGATTGCAACGACGCTGGCGTCTCGTTTGTGGAGGCGAGTGCCCCCGACGCCAGCTTCAGCGATTGGAAAAACATGGCGTTTTGCTCCATCGAGCAGCATCTCAATCCTTCGGATGTGGCCATCACGGATCCAGACACTGCTCCGATCTTCAAAGTTCAGGCAGGTTTCTTGATATCGCAGTTAATTCTTCAATATTTCATGGAATTCCTGAATCTAGGTGACGAAGTTCAAGTGTGGTGGGATCGCATTGGGGATCTTAACGGCCGAAGTGATCCTGGATGGATCGTCATTCTTTGCGTTTGTGAATTCTTGGTCCGAAATCCACCGAGGCCTGCCGCTTTCGAGGCCTCCGGTTTTTGCCTCTAACATTTTCCAGGCCAGACAGCCCCCAGCGATCATTCTGCCAGTCCGCGACTACTACTCCTCTCCGATCTATAACACTCACTCGGCCAAAGCAACCGACGTAACGTGCGAGTACGTCGTGAAGATGTTTGAGATGGATCCTGACCAAGTCGACGATCTTATCCGAGACGTTCACAGTGGTCCGTACAGCTATGGCCGCCCTCCAACCTCGTTCGAGGCAACGAGCGCCATGATCTGGAAAGCCACCACCGAGGCCAGAGATCTCCAAGACTCGATCATCACAAGCTACGTCTATGCAATCTCTCTCAAGGGCAAGAACCGCTGGAACCCCCCAGTCCCAGCCTCGTACATTGGCAACAGCATCCACTCGCCATGCCTCACTGCCAAGGCCGGGGACATCAAATCCCGCCATCTCTCCTACGCTGCGAGGCTCTTCCACGAGGATATCCTAAGCACCACTCAAGAACACATGCAATCCGCCATCGATTGGATGGAGATGGAGCTGGGCAGAGGAAGGAAGATCAATCTAAATGGTGATTTTGTGTCGGGGACTGGGATCTACAGCACGAGCTTGCACAGTTTCCCTGTGTACAGCGTTGATTTTGGATGGGGAAAGACTGTACACTACTCTCTGGTAATGCAGCCGCCGTGGTATGGGAACGGTGTCACGGTGATTCTCCCCAGCCCGAGAGGAGGAAGGCACCGGCGGCTGCTCATCTCGCTACCTGCAATCCATATGAAGAAGCTCGTGAACCATGAATTCTTCCGCAAGTATACTACTCTCGGATCGTAAGAATGATCTATTCATATCTATGGGGTGTTGGTAATTTTTTTCTTGAACTAAGGATTTGTTTTGATAAGTAATCTTATTTTAAACACAAGGATTAAATCCTTAAAAATGTAAAAGTCTATATTTCTGATTCACCGTCCACGAGGACATTGCCCACCAGCTTTGGTTCATTGCATCTGGACCAAATGTATAGCAAATCTCTATAAAAGACAACAAATATTTATATGGAAGAATTTGGTGTCATCATCATCTAACTATGGTTGGGGTTAAAATGACGTTGATGTTTGATGTTTGATGGCGGGCACACTGGCTGGAAGGGAAGAAGCTCATTGGTGCTATGGGAGAAAACGAAATGGCAAATTGCAAATTGACACGTGGCTGCAGTTCATATCCATCGAATGGTGGCATCTATTCGATTGTGAGACAAGATTACGCGCAAGGAACATTTCTTCTTTCCCAGCGTTTTGGCCAGCCTCAAGTGGGCATTCTTATATGTAGTGACATACAGCGCTCTAATCACAAGGATATCGTTGGAGAATCACCAGGGTTTCTCTCGCGCCATGTTGACGAGCCAAAGCAATCATGCCCTTTCCAGAAAGAATTATGGCTCTTGGACTGTCTGACCTCTACTCTCTGGAACCATACACAGCCAAGAACATTTATAAAAAGCTATGCTTTGATTGTTTCATTCTTAACATTCAAGAGCTGGCTTGAGAAGCCGGTCTTACTTGATATGTCACGTACATTGCTATTTGGCCTATAAACACCTTTCCCAGAACCTTTGGATTATCCTAAGTTCTACCTCAGGCAGTTAGAGTCGTGTATCAGTTTGTTGGCAAGTTTGAGTGTTGTGAGAAGAGGATCTCGGGTGTCTTCCATGGGACAGCAGACACCCTAGGCTTCATTCCGTTCTGGTTTGAAGAAAATCTCACTGCATCGAGTCACAGGCAGCAATATCAGTCTCTTACCGGCTAGATCTCCTCGAGCTGCGATCGCGGCCACTGCTGCTGCGATCTAGCACTGCTGCTTGCAGCACAATGCCGCCGCCAGTGCGATCTTAGCAGTGCTGCGGAAGAAATGCACAATACAGCACCCCTCACTCTTACGTGGTTGCCTCCTCGCTTCCTCCGTGGCGCGCTTAGTCATTCCCAGCTCTACACCCTAAATGTTTAACGACTAACTCTAAATTAGTAACGTTAAATTTTAATTATATAATTTTATAATTAGCCAGTGAATGAACGGCTATAATTTATAAGTATATAACCTACGATTGGTTTAGGTCTTTCCTCATTGTGTTTTATGTTTGTGCTCCTTATATTTTCTTTCTTATTTTATTCATTCTCTTTAGTATTATGGCTAGATTGGAATATGTAAATCATGCTTAAGATAGTATTCTTTCTTTTTCTAATATTATTGAGAGAACTAATAGTAAGGTAAATTCTTTTAGTTTTTGTATTACGGTTGGTCTTCTCCCACAAGAGAGAGAATGTGAAAGATGTCATTGACCAATGAGATATCGATATGATAATCAAGGTTGTAAAGATGGTTTAAAGTGGAATTGTAAAAATTGCAATATCACAAAATTTCTTAGAACTAATACATGGTTTGCAAATAGTAATCTCATATTTACTCAAATGCTTAGAGTGATGTATTGTTGGTGCATTAAAATGCCACAAGATTAAACTCATATTGAGTGTAGTATTAAAAGTGAGCACACGATAACAAATTGGTACAACTTTTGTCGTGATATTTGCATTATCACATTACAATGAGGTAATCAAAAGATTGGTGGTCCAGGAAGTATTGTGGAAATTGATGAAAGTAAGTTTGGTAAGCAGAAATATAATTGTGGTAGAAGAGTAGAAGGTTAATGAGTCTTTGGAGGAATTGAACGTGATTCAGATCGAATGTTTATGGTTCCGGTAGCCAATCGTACTACACAAACTTTAACTGATATATTATATACATATGTTGAACTAGGTAAGTTTTATTTCTATTATTATTCTTAACTAATAATTTTTAATCCCACTAGTTTTAATCCCACTAGGATCGTCAGTGGCAACCATTCCATCCTCGAGTATTACAACGCACACAAAGCTGCTGGAGAGCTAAACTTCGTGGGCGACTGGGCCAAAGAGTGCAGCATGTTTACCTGGTAACAAGTCAGTTCTTTGTATGTGCTTGTGAAATGTTCTTTGTCCAGGTTTCCTAAGGACATTCTGGATAAGGTGGAGCACGATAAGCTTGCAATGCAGAATCACATTGTAAGGTTCTCAGCACTTACTTTGTGTTTTCTTCTTCTCATTTCTTTGGCTTGGATTGCAGAAAGGTCTATCTCCACAGACTTGGAGAGACACACAGAGCCTTAGAGATTTCTTCGACGTGCTAACTACGACTCCTGACCTGAATGGGAAGGTAATTCTCGGTGCCAAATCTCTTGAGCCATCAGTTCCTTTGGATTTTCAGATATATATTTCGACGATTGAAGGACCCAAGTATCCAGTAACTGGTGTGCAATGGCATCCCGAGGTAGAGCTTTTCTCGTTTTTCACCTCTTTGTTTTGATATTCTCTCGATTTTACAGAAGAATGCTTTCGAATGGGGATATGAAGGAATAGCTCACTCTCCGGATGCCGTTCATATTACACAGAGCGCTGCCAGCTTCTTCGTCGGGCAATTCTCTTCACCTTCTCATTAAACAGGATAAACTCTGGACTGTTTGTCTGAGTAGCGAGGCTCTGAAGTCAAGCCACACAGCTTCTTGGGAAGAAGAAGAGCAGCTATTGATCTACAACTATTCGCCAATCTATTCCGGCCGAGACGGGTACTTACTCCCATCAAAATCTAAAATCGCTCAGAGCCTCTTTGTACTGTGCTTGTAGGAAGGGACACTTCGATCAATCTTACGTCTTCTGGTGAAGCAATCTGATAATAAAACTACTGTTATTTTAGCTGAGGTCTCTAATCCGTCGTCGTCTATTCCGGTCAGGATGCCTGGCTTTCATCCAGGCGACCCTGGTTCAAATGCCGCCAACGGAATTGTATTTGATCCTCCCCACGTCACAGGAAAGGATGTGCACACTTTTCACAAGGGCAGAATAATCTCAACTGGCTGCCCACTTGCAGGCAGGGAGGACGAGAACGATATTGCAAGTTGTAAGTAATCTGCCCTGGTACGATGCTGAGAGGAGTTATTAGAGGTGATGGTTGTGGTACACGGGAAACAGCTTTCAGTTCTTCCATCTGATGCTTTTCCAGAGCTACAGCTCTCGCTGTGGAACCCATAGCTTTGTGAGTTCGCATCTAATTTCTATTGTTTAAACTCTATATTCGCTGGTCATCGCACCATTGGCAACTGTCCGATCGAGTTTAGTTCTTGGTAACAATCTTATTGATAAACCCACGTGGCTAACGTGGTCTGTACAGTTCTGAAGAAACCTGTATACTACTTACATCGGACAAAAGAGTCCTCCAGATTGTACTAGTTCAGTACGGGCTTGCCCTTAACCTCTTCATTAGGCCATTTGTTTCTTTCGCGTGGGCCTTGGACTACGAAAGAGAATGCTCTTCTTTGTTTTGGAAGAATGCATGTAGGAAAAGCTGGATTGGCTCTTTAGCTCTGTCAGTATAATCCCGTATCATTTTTTACTTTAAACCCCTATTTTAAATGATTAATATAACTAATGAAAATGCAACCATAAATATAAATACCTTTACTCGTTATATATATATAAACAAACATGAAATCTTATAGGTAATATATATATTAAGTTTGTGTATGTTCCTATATGGCTAGGGTGTTGGGTCTTGGACTGTCAAGCCCGAAACTCTGACTCCACAGCCCTGGATTCACAAGCTCTCCAATCTCGACTTCCACATCTCCTTTGAGAATTACACCAAGCAAGTCTACTATTTCCCGCCATCTAGCAGGGATGATCTTGTCGCGAGCTTGAGAGCTTCGCTGTCCAGAGTGCTTGTCCCGTTTTATGTCTTGGCAGGGCGGGTGCGCAGGGCGGAAGATGGTCACAAGCTGGAGGTGGATTGCAACGACGGTGGCATCTCGTTTGTGGAGGCCCCCGATGCCAGCTTCAGCGATTGGAAAAACATGGCGTTTTGCTCCATCGAGCAGCATCTCAATCCTTCGGAAGTGGCCATCACGGATCCAGACACTGCTCCGATCTTCAAAGTTCAGGCAGGTTTCTTGATATCGCATTTAATTCTTCAATATTTCATGGAATTCCTGAATCTAGGTGACGAAGTTCAAGTGTGGTGGGATCGCATTAGGGATCTTAACGGCCGAAGTGGTGCTGGATGGATCCTCATTCTTTGCGTTTGTGAATTCTTGGTCCGAAATCCACCGAGGCCTGCCGCTTTCGAGGCCTCCGGTTTTTGCCTCTAACATTTTCCAGGCCAGGCAGCCCCCATTCTGCCAGTCCGCGACTACTACTCCTCTCCGATCTATAACACTCACTCGGCCAAAGCAACCGACGTAACGTGCGAGTACGTAGTGAAGATGTTTGAGATGGATCCTGACCAAGTCGACGATCTTATCCGAGACGTTCACAGTGGTCCGTACAGCTATGGCCGCCCTCCAACCTCGTTCGAGGCAACGAGCGCCATGATGTGGAAAGCCATCACCGAGGCCAGAGATCTCCAAGACTCGATCATCACAAGCTACGTCTATGCGATCTCTCTCAAGGGCAAGAACCGCTGGAACCCCCCAGTCCCAGCCTCGTACATTGGCAACAGCATCCACTCGCCATGCCTCACTGCCAAGGCCAAATCCCGCCATCTCTCCTATGCTGCGAGGTTGTTCCAGGAGGATATCCTAAGCACCATTCAAGAACACATGCAATCCGCCATCGATTGGATGGAGATGGAGCTGGGCAGAGGACGGAAGATCAATCTAAATGGTGATTTTGTGTCGGTGACTGGGATCTACAGCACGAGCTTGCACAGTTTCCCTGTGTACAGCGTTGATTTTGGATGGGGAAAGACTGTACACTACTCTCTGGTAATGCAGTCGTGGTATGGGAACGGTGTCACGGTGATTCTCCCCAGCCCGAGAGGAGGAAGGCACCGGCGGCTGCTCATCTCGCTACCTGCAATCCATATGAAGAAGCTCGTGAACCATGAATTCTTCCGCAACTATACTACTCTGGGATCGTAGGAATATTCACTGGTTCATACATAGTTTGAGAATTTGTATTTATTTATTTGTAACTTTTAGAGATTTCTATACATTTTCAGCAATGAACCAATCAACTGTCAGATCTCAGGCCCAGAGTGAAGTCTTTTGCTCTTGGCCAATAGAAGGCCTGCAGACCATTTTGCTAGAGAAGAACAAATTGCAACATGGATCTTGGGGGTAACTGGGTAAATATGTTTTTTACTCTGATGAGTTGGGGGGGAACATGCAGCTCAAGGGCAATTGGGCTTGAGTTATATTGGCCAAAAATGTAATTGACACATTTTTTTATGTTTGCGAATCTCAATAACTTTTGCAGTTTTTCTCATGCTCAAGTTTTTGCCTTGGAGACTACTTAGAAGATTATATCAGCACCAATTGTTATTTATGGTTGCCAGATGAAACCCTTATGAGATGAATTCTTAGGTACTACCAATTATTACTCTCTTCTTACCTCTCACAGAATTTACAATATATGTGCATTGGTAAGTTTATCTTTGTGTTAAATTGTGCTATGAGGGTTGCTCTTCTCTGAGCTGTGGCAACAAGGATGACAATGTGCATGTCTTGAACATGTCTATTATGTTGCATTACACAATGCACTCTCAGCTTTCCATTTTGCAATTTTTTTTGCATTTTGTTTCATTTGCATATAAGTTCTACAAACGTAATATTAGAAATTACAAAGTATTTGAGAAAAATAGGGGCAAAACGAGTTTCAACGAAGTAGAAAAATTCAATTTTGCGCAATAGATTTTGAACCACAGGACTGCCGCCTCGTCTTCCTTCCTGAAGAACCTAACACCGTGGAAGCCAATGATCAGAAATTTTCAAAAGGTTGAACTTGAGATGCAATCCACAATGAAGAACTTCCATTCACAGCAAGTTGATTTGGGTGAAAACCACCGGAGCTGAGCAGATGTTCTTAGGGTTCAGCTTTGTTTATCCTAAATGGCCGACAATGGAGCTGCTGGATGGTGGGCTTGCAAATTCATTATTGGTACACTTCGGTTCCCATAAGGATTGAATGGCTTTCTTAATTTCTCTGCGTTTCTAGTTTCTCTCTCCATGGAACGGCTCGCATACTACGCCATTGTAGCAAACATGGTGATCTACATGTCTAGCAAGCTTCACGTATCCAAAGCCAGTGCGGCAAACGCAGTCTCAAACTGGATGGGAACCTGTAATCTTAGCCCTCTACTGGGTGGATTCCTTGCAGACTCTTACCTCGGCCAGTTTCGGACGATCAACGCCTTTTTCGGCATCTACTTGCTGGTAAGAAAAAGAGACACTCTAGACTCACCTTTGCCCAACGTTACACTCACAGGGTATGATCTTGCTAACCTTGTCAACTTTGCTACACCCTACATGCCATAGCACTGGATCACATACTTGCAGCAAAACAGTAAACCCGGCCTTGCTTTACACAGCGTTATACGTCATAGCCGTGGGATCCGGTGGACCAAGGTCTTGCATTTCATCATTCGGTGCTTTTCAACTGGAAGAGTCTGATGATCCAGCAAGCAACAAGGCCAGCTTCTTCAACTGGAGCTACTTCACCAACATCGGAGGTCTGATTGCGGGAACAGCTCTGGTATATGTCCAGCAGGAAGTAAGCTGGCCGCTCGGGTTCGCCATCCCCACAGTGGCGGTCACGGCGTCCGCCATGATCTTTCTCATGGGCTGGCCGCGGTACAAGCACAAGCAACCGGGTGGGAGCCCGCTAACCAGGGTGGCACAAGTTTTCGTTGCCGCTGCCAGAAACAGAAGTGCAAGGATAGAAGTCGAGCATGCAAATGCAACCCTCTATGAGCTACAAGGGGAGAGTTCCAGCATTCCAGGAAGTCAGCAGATTCAGCACACTGCTGGATTTGGATTTCTCGACAAGGCGGCAGCCATCGCTCGCGATGAGCAAACAGCGTTTGGGAACTCACCACCGACGGGATGGAGGTTATGCACGGTAACGCAGATCGAGGAGGTGAAGATCATCCTGCACTTGATGCCAGTGTGGGGGACGAGCATCATCTTCTCCACCGTTTTCATCCAGACCTCGACGCTGTTCGTGCAGCAGGGGCAAGAAATGCGCAACCGCATATCCGGCTTCAAAGTCCCCCTGGCATCGCTCGCGGCATTTGACACCATCGCCGTCATTCTCACAGTGCCGCTCTACGAGAGGCTTCTCGTCCCAGTTCTTCACATGTTGACCGGTCAACAGAGTGGGTTGACCGGCTTGCAAAGGATGGGCCTGGGGCTTTTGGCCATGGTTGTGGCGGGGGTGGTGGAAACGCACGCAATGGTTCACCAGGTGAGTATACTCTGGCAGGTGCCACAGCATTTTCAAGTGGGCGCCGCTGGAGTGTTCGCGTTTGCTGGGAGGACCGAGTTCTTCAACAAGGAGTCCCCCGAGGCAATGCGGAGTTTGATCGGTGCACTGTCGCTTGCTACAAATGCTTTAGGGAGTTGTTCTTGTTGGTGCGGTGGAGAAGATCACGAGCAAGGGTGGCAGACGCGGGAGCTGGATCGATCACCATATGGACTACTTCTTCTGGCTCTTGGCAGCGCTCGTCGCCACTGATCTTGGCTTGTTTCTTGTGTGCGTCCGCTGCTCTAGCAATTGACACGGGGCTATGGCGAAATGAAAAAACCATAGCATAAGAACCCTAATTCGCGGGAAATTGCCGGGATCATCCAGCTGCCCGAAGAATCCCGGGAGAAGCGCCGCTGATTGGGATTCTCACTCAGCCTGACAATGGCGATGGGAGGAGCTACATCGACGGGCGGTCCTAGGCGCTCCAACATATCTTACATCGCTGCCTGGTATGTGAAATTCGTAGAGGCCGGGGTGCTCGCGCCGTTCCGCCTTGGGAGACGCTAGCAAAGGTAACTTCCAGTTTCTTTGCGCTTATTTTTTTGCACAGAAATTCTCGCTGATCAGTGGCATCTTGTTTGCTGGTGGGAGCGCAAGCTTGCAAGATGGTCCTAAGTACCGCGCCAGCGAGTTTCTCTTTGTTCTTCCCTCTTGCTTTAGCTTTGGAATGCTTCTTGTTCGTTCTTCGTCCAGGAGTATTCACTTTGGAACTAGAGTATTTGATTGTTTATTTTGATCTTGTAGAGGGCACTGGAAGCAAATGATAGGACGTGCTTGGGTCTGGAACTTCTAGCTGTGATCGTCAGTGGCAACCATTCCATCCTGAACGATTACAACGCATACCACGAAGCTGCTGGAGAGCTAAACTTCGTGGGCGACTGGGCCAAAGAGCTCAGCATGTTCTGGTAACGAGTCGGTTCTTTGTATGTGTTTGTGAAATGTTCTTTGTCCAGGTTTCCTAAGGGCATTCCGGATAAGGTGGAGCACGAGAAGCTTGCGGAATCACATTCTAAGGTTTAGTTTGTGTTTTCTTCTTTGGCTTGGATTGCAGAAAGGTCTTGTTGTATTATGAAACAGTGTTGTGTTATTGTTATGACGGTTAATACATGGTTAATTGTATGGGTTTATAGTGATGATCCATGGAAATGTAGGAAGCAGCTGCATTTAGGAATTTTAAGAGGATGTGGCAACTCTTGACGGTTAGTGAGGATATGTGATGTGGCTAGTGATGTGGACCTTGTGCTTCCCACACTCCTCAAGGTTTCCATTACCTAGCTTGAGTGTCTTTAGGAAGACTTGATGCTTTACACAAGGTAGAGCCTTGGTCAGGACATCCGCCAGCGTGTTGGTAGGACAAAATTCCAGAAGAATTTTGCCTTTGTCGATGAGTTCCCGGATGGAATGGAACCTCAGTTTGATGTGCTTTATCCAATAACTGGTGTGCAATGACAAAAGCTTTTCTCGCTTTTCATCTCTTTGTTTTTATATTCTCTCGATTTTGCAGAAGAATGCATTTGAAACGAAGGAATACCCCACTCTCCGGATGCCATTCGAATTACACAGAGCACTTCGTCAGGTTAGTCCCTTCATCTTCATGGAAACAGTCGACTCTGAGTAGTGAGGCTCTGAAGTCAAGCCACTTGGGAAGAATCCGTTGTCGTCTAACCCAGACTACCCGACTGCGCCACAATAGATCATGCATCCGTCGACGTCATGTTTCTCCACTGAAAAAATTTCATGATCAAATACGATACTATTGAACCCTTGCCCGGCCAGAGGGGAGATGTCGACTTAGACACGGCAGAGAGGGGCAGACCGCAGCTGCTTCTACATGGTTAGGCCCGCACGGAGGAGGCACAGTGAACGCGCAAAACGTGTACACAGTGTACACAAAAAGCTGACTTTGTCCTTGTCGTGATCTGTGTTCGTGGCTATGGACCACGTGCGTCGCCACGCATAGTTCGCACGCATTTTTTCAAGGCTTTGCATTTCCTGGAACCCACGAAAGATTTGGTGTTATATATATTTTAGGTTGTACGTATGTTCTCTCGTCAATAATGGCCAGTGTTGTGACCGTGTTGGGGTCTTGGACTGTCAAGCCAGAAACTCCGACTCCACAACCCCGGATTCACAAGCTCTCCAATCTCGACTTCCACATCTCCTTTGAGAATTACACCAAGCAAGTCTACTATTTCCCGCCATCTAGCAGGGATGATCTTGTCGCGAGCTTGAAAGCTTCGCTGTCCAGAGTGCTTGTCCCGTTTTATGTCTTGGCAGGACGAGTGCGCAAGGCGGAAGATGGTCACAAGCTGGAGGTGGATTGCAACGACGCTGGCGTCTCGTTTGTGGAGGCGAGTGCCCCCGATGCCAGCTTCAGCGATTGGAAAAACATGGCGCTTTGCTCCATCGAGCAGCATCTCAATCCTTCGGAAGTGGCCATCACGGATCCAGACACCGCTCCGATCTTCAAAGTTCAGGCAGGTTTCTTGATATCGCATTTAATTCTTCAATATTTCATGGAATTCCTGAATCTAGGTGACGAAGTTCAAGTGTGGTGGGATCGCATTAGGGATCTTAACTGCCGAAGTGGTGCTGGATGGATCCTCATTCTTTGCGTTTGTGAATGCTTGGTCCGAAATCCACCGAGGCCTGCCGCTTTCGAGGCCTCCGGTTTTTGCCTCTAACATTTTCCAGGCCAGACAGCCCCCAGCGATCATTCTGCCAGTCCGCGACTACTACTCCTCTCCGATCTATAACACTCACTCGGCCAAAGCAACCGACGTAACGTGCGAGTACGTAGTGAAGATTTTTGAGATGGATCCTGACCAAGTCGACGATCTTATCCGAGACGTTCACAGTGGTCCGTACAGCTATGGCCGCCCTCCAACCTCGTTCGAGGCAACGAGCGCCATGATCTGGAAAGCCATCACCGAGGCCAGAGATCTCCAAGACTCGATCATCACAAGCTACGTCTATGCGATCTCTCTCAAGGGCAAGAACCGCTGGAACCCCCCAGTCCCAGCCTCGTACATTGGCAACAGCATCCACTCGCCATGCCTCACTGCCAAGGCCGGGGACATCAAATCCCGCCATCTCTCCTACGCTGCGAGGCTCTTCCACGAGGATATCCTAAGCACCACTCAAGAACACATGCAATCCGCCATCGATTGGATGGAGATGGAGCTGGGCAGAGGAAGGAAGATCAATCTAAATGGTGATTTTGTGTCGGGGACTGGGATCTACAGCACGAGCTTGCACAGTTTCCCTGTGTACAGCGTTGATTTTGGATGGGGAAAGACTGTACACTACTCTCTGGTAATGCAGCCGCCGTGGTATGGGAACGGTGTCACGGTGATTCTCCCCAGCCCGAGAGGAGGAAGGCACCGGCGGCTGCTCATCTCGCTGCCTGCAATCCATATGAAGAAGCTTGTGAACCATGAATTCTTCCGCAAGTATACTACTCTGGAATGATCACTGGTTCATATGGGGTTTGAGAGTTGGTGTTGGTAATTTTTTCTTGAACGAAGGATTTTTAATAGAATAATCTTATTTTAAATACAAGGATTTAATCCTTAAAAATGTAAAAGTCTATATTTCCGATACATACCTCGAGGACATTGTGTTTTACTTGATGCCTACCAGCTTGGTTCATTGCATCTGGACCAAATGTATAGCAACTCTCTATAAAAGATTATATGGAAGAATTTGGTGCTCCTATGGTTGGGGTTAAAATTACGTTGATGTTTGGATGGCCAATTAAAAATGGGCACACTGGCTGGAATGGAAGAAGCTCATTGGTGCTATGGGGGAAACCAACTTGCAACACGTGGCTGCATTTCATATCCATTGAATCGTGGCATCTATTCGATTGTGAGACAAGATTACGCGCAAGGAACATTTCTTCTTTCCCAGCGTTTTGGCCAGCCTCAAGTGGGCATTCTTATATGTAGTGACATACAGCGCTCTAATCACAAGGATATCGTTGGAGAATCACCAGGGTTTCTCTCGCGCCATGTTGGCGAGCCAAAGCAATCATGCCCTTTCCAGAAAGAATTATGGCTCTTGGATTGTCTGACTCTACTCTGTGGAACCATACACAGCCAAGAACATTTATAAATAGCTATGTTTTGATTGTTTCATTTTTGCAAGTGCACATGCACATAGAGGTTGCATTTTGTTTAAACAAGCAGAAAAACATACATTCAAGAGCTGGCTTGAGAAGCCGGTCTTACTTGATAGGTCACGTACATTGCTATTTGGCCTACGTAGAGGTTGTTGTAGGGGGATTAACAACATCACAAATGGAAAGGGGGACAGAGAAGTCGCACATACCATGGTTACAAGTTGTACCTCGGATTTATCTGTGAGGCAATGGCTCTGCTCTGCTAGAAAGTCCGGAAGTTTCTTAAATCTAGACTGAAGTGACGACTATAAACACCTTTCCCAGAAACTTTGGATTATCCGAAGTTCTACTCCAGGCAGCTAGACTCGTGTATCAGTTTGTTGGCAAGTTTGAGTGCTGTGAGGATATCAGGGGCAATGGATGCTGGGGTGTCTTCCACGGGACAGCAGACACCCTAGGCTTCATTCCGTCCTGGTTTGAAGATCAGAAGCCAAAATCTCACTGCATCGAGTCACGCCAGCAATATCAGTCTCTTACCGGCTAGATCTCCTCGAGCTGCGATCGCGGCCGCTGCTGCTGCGATCTAGCACTGCTGCTTGCAGCACAATGCCGCCGCCAGTGCGATCTTAGCAGCGCCGCTCGCAGCAGAATGCTTCTCCACCGTTTTCATCCAGACCTCGACGCTGTTCGTGCAGTAGGGGCAAGAAATGCGCAACCGCATCTCCGGCTTCAAAGTGCCCCCGGCATCGCTCGCGGCATGTGACACCATCGCCGTCATTCTCACAGTGCCGCTTGACGAGAGGCTTCTCGTCCAAGTTCTTCGCATGTTGATCGGTCAACAGAGCGAGTTGACCTGCTTGCAAAGGGCCATGGTTGTGGCGGGGTTGGAAACGCACGCAAGGATTTAGGGAGTAGTGTTCTTGTTCTTGCGGTGGAGAAGATCACGAGCAAGGGTGGCGGATCGATCACCATATGAACTACTTCTTCTGGCTCTTGGCGGCGCTCGATCTTTGCTTGTTTCTTGTGTGTGTCCGCTGCTCTAGCAATTGACGCGGACGAGAATTTCCCGCGAATTAGGGCTCTTACGCTAGGGTCGCCATGGCAGGAGCCATTGTAGCGATCTTCCTCGCGCTCGCTGCGATCGCCGCCGCTAGGATCATCCAGCTACCCGAAGAATCCCGAGAGAAGCGGCCGCTGATAGGGATTCTCACTCAGCCCGGCGATGGCGATGACAGGAGCTACATCAACAGGCTGGAGCCCGGCGATCCCAGGCGCTCCAACATATCTTACATCGCTGCCTCGTATGTGAAATTCGTCGAGGCCGGGGGCGCTCGCGCCGTTCCTTTGCTTTACAACGAGCCTTGGGAGACGCTAGCGAAGGTAACTTCCATGAGCTAAATTTCTTTGCCCTTATTTGTTTGCTCAGAAATTCTCGCTGATCAATGGCATTTTGTTCGCTGGTGGGAGTGCAAGCTTGCAAGATGGTCCCTACTACCGCGCCAGCGAGTTCCTCTTCAAGGTTTGTGTTCTTCCCTCTTGCTTTAGCTTTGGAATGCTTCTTGTTCGTTCTTCGTCCATTGTTTTTTCCAGGAGTATTCATGCTAGTGACTTTGCAACTAGAGTCTTGATTGTTTAGTTTGATCTTGTAGAGGGCACTGGAAGCAAATGATAAGGGAGATTATTTTCCCGTGTTTGGGACGTGCTTGGGTCTGGAACTTCTAGCCGTGATCGTCAGTGGCAACCATTCCATCCTGGACGATTACAACGCACACAAAGCTGCTGGAGAGCTAAACTTCGTGGGCGACTGGGCCAAAGGGCGCAGCATGTTTACCTGGTAACGAGTCAGTTCTTTGTATGTGCTTGTGAAGTGTTCTTTGTCCAGGTTTCCTAAGGACATTCTGGATAAGGTGGAGCACGAGAAGCTTGCAATGCAGAATCACGTTGTAAGGTTCTCAGCACTTTGTGTTTTCTACTTCTCATTTCTTTGGCTTGGATTGCAGAAAGGTCTATCTCCACAGACTTGGAGAGACACACAGAGCCTTCGAGATTTCTTTGACGTGCTAACTACAACTCCTGACCTGAATGGAAAGGTAACATTTTCGGTGCCAAATCTCTTGAGCCATCAGTTCCTTTGGATTTTCAGATATATATTTCGACGATTGAAGGACGCAAGTATCCAGTAACTAGTGTGCAATGGCATCCCGAGGTAGAGCTTTTCTCGTTTTTCACCTCTTTGTTTAGATATTCTCTCGATTTTGCAGAAGAATGCTTTCGAATGGGGATACGAAGGAATACCTCACTCTCCGGATGCCGTTCGAATTACACAGAGCGCTGCGAGCTTCTTCGTCAGGTAATTCTCTTCACCTTCTCATTAGACAGGATAAACTGTCGACTGTTTGTCTGAGTAGCGAGGCTCTGAAGTCAAGCCACACAGCTTCTTGGGAAGAAGAAGAGCAGCTATTGATCTACAACTATTCGCCAATCTATTCCGGACGAGACGGGTACTTACTCCCATCAAAATCTAAAATCGCTCAGAGCCTCTTTGTACTGTGCTTGTAGGAAGGGACACTTCGATCAATCTTACGTCTTCTGGTGAAGCAATCTGATAATACAAGTACTATTATTTTAGCTGAGGCCTCTAATCCGTCGTCGTCTATTCCGGTCAGGATGCCTGGCTTTCATCCAGGCGACCCTGGTTCAAATCCCGGCAACGGAATTGTATTTGATCCTCTCCACGTCACAGGAAAGGATGTGCACACTTTTCACAAGGGCAGAATAATCTCAACTGGCTGCCCACTTGCAGGCAGGGAGGACGAGTACGATATTGCAAGTTGTAAGTAATCTGCCCTAGTGCGATGCTGCGAGGAGTTATTAGAGGTGATGGTTGTGGTACACGGGAAACAGCTTTCAGTTCTTCCATCTGATGCTTTTCCAGAGCTACAGCTCTCATAGCTTTGTGAGTTCGCATCTAATTTCTATTGTTTAAACTTTATATTCCCTGGTCTTCACGTGATCGCACCATTGGCAACTGTGTTTAGTTCTTGGTAAGAATCTTATTGATAAACCCACGTGGCTAACGTGGTCTGTACAGTTCTGAAGAAACCTGTATACGTGGGACAAAAAAGTCCTTCAGATTGTACTAGTTCAGTACGGGCTTGCCCTTAACCTCTTCATTAGGCCATTGGTTTCTTTCGCGTGGGCCTTGGACTACGAAAGGGAATGCTCTTCTTTGTTCTGGAAGAATGCATGTAGGAAAAGCTGGATTGGCTCTTTAGCTCTATCCCGTATCATTTTTTACTTTAAACCCATTATTTAAATGATTGTTATAACTAATAAAAATGTAAAACTAAATTCAAGATAAAACAATAAATATAAATACCCTTACCTTTAAGATTTTATAACTGTACAAACTTTGCTATATATATATATATATTACGTTTGTGTGTGTTCCTATGATCAACCATGGCTAGTGTTGTGACGGTGTTGGGGTCTTGGACTGTCAAGCCCGAAACTCCAACTCCACAGCCCCGGATTCACAAGCTCTCCAATCTCGACTTCCACATCTCCTTTGAGAATTATACCAAGCAAGTCTACTATTTCCCACCATCTAGCAGGGATGATCTTGTCGAGAGCTTGAGAGCTTCGCTGTCCAGAGTGCTTGTCCCGTTTTATGTCTTGGCAGGGCGGGTGCGCAGGGCGGAAGATGGTCACAAGCTGGAGGTGGATTGCAACGACGCTGGTGTCTCGTTTGTGGAGGCGAGTGCCCCCGACGCCAGCTTCAGCGATTGGAAAAATATGGCGTTTTGCTCCATCGAGCAGCATCTCAATCCTTCGGAAGTGGCCATCACGGATCCAGACACTGCTCCGATCTTCAAAGTTCAGGCAGGTTTCTTGATATCGCAGTTAATTCCTAAATATTCATGGAATTCCTGAATCTAGGTGACGAAGTTCAAGTGTGGTGGGATTGCATTGGGGATCTTAGTGGCCGAAGTGGTGCTAGATGGATCCTCAAACTTTGCGTTTGTGAATGCTTGGTCCGAAATCCACCGAGGCCTGCCGCTTTTGAGCCCTCCGGTTTTTGCCTCTAACATTTTCCAGGCCAGGCAGCCCCCAGCGATCATTCTGCCAGTCCGCGACTACTACTCCTCTCCGATCTATAACACTCACTCGGACAAAGCAACCGACGTAACGTGCGAGTACGTCGTGAAGATGTTTGAGATGGATCCTGACCAAGTCGACGATCTTATCCGAGACGTTCACAGTGGTCCGTACAGCTATGGCCGCCCTCCAACCTCGTTCGAGGCAACGAGCGCCATGATCTGGAAAGCCATCACCGAGGCCAGAGATCTCCAAGACTCGATCATCACAAGCTACGTCTATGCGATCTCTCTCAAGGGCAAGAACCGCTGGAACCCCCCAGTCCCAGCCTCGTACATTGGCAATAGCATCCACTCGCCATGCCTCACTGCCAAGGCCGGGGACATCAAATCCCGCCATCTCTCCTACGCTGCGAGGCTCTTCCACGAGGATATCCTAAGCACCACTCAAGAACACATGCAATCCGCCATCGATTGGATGGAGATGGAGCTGGGCAGAGGAAGGAAGATCAATCTAAATGGTGATTTTGTGTCGGGGACTGGGATCTACAGCACGAGCTTGCACAGTTTCCCTGTGTACAGCGTTGATTTTGGATGGGGAAAGACTGTACACTACTCTCTGGTAATGCAGCCGCCGTGGTATGGGAACGGTGTCACGGTGATTCTCCCCAGCCCGAGAGGGGGAAGGCACCGGCGGCTGCTCATCTCGCTACCTGCAATCCATATGAAGAAGCTCGTGAACCATGAATTCTTCCGCAAGTATACTACTCTGGGATCGTAGGAATGATCATATCTATTGGTGTTGGTAATTTATTTATTTGTAACCTTATTTTACTCTTTATATATTATTTGTTTTCTTTTAGAGATTTTCTATGCAATGAACCAATCAAATCTTACTTCAACTGTCAGATCTTTGGACCGGGGCTGCTTTTGTTCTGACCAATAGGAGGCCTGCAGACCATTTTGCCAGAGAAGAACAAAGTGCAACATGTATCTTGGGCGATGAGCTGGGGGAGCAACAGCTGTCACGCAGCTGAAGGGCAATTGGCTGTGAATTATATTGGCCAAAGGCACAATTGGCACGATTTTTTATGTTTGCGAATCTCAATATCTTTTTGCAGTCTTTCTCATGCCCAAGTTTTTGCCTTGGAGACTTCTTTAGATCAGCGCCAATTGTCCTTTATGGTTGCCACATGAAACCCTTATGAGATGAATTCTTGGGTACTACCAATAACTCATACTATTCAGCATGAACTGGACGAAGAACTTGCCTCCCACAGAATTTACAAAATGTGTGTACTGGTAAGGTAATTATTATTATTTTTTATCTTTGTGTTAAATTGTGGTACGAGGGTGGCTTTTCTCTGAGCTGTGGCAACTAGGTTGCCCATGATAATGTGCATGTCTTGGACATGTCCATTATGTCACACTACACAATGCACTCCCAGCTTTCCATTTTGCAAAATTTTTTACAAAGTGTTTGGTTCATCTTTTTTTGATTTTCCTGAGAAAAAAGGTGTTTTGGATTGTTATACCTTTATCCCTTTTTATATAAATAATCTTACTTTAATACCAAAAAGGTATTAACTCATTTAAGTTATGTATTGAGAATATTTTGAATTTTTATACATTTGTATTTACCCACCCTTTGGTGGGTCCACAATATATAAGGATTTCCCAACCTCCATTTGGCGTCCATTTTCAGTTTGGGCTAGGTTTAGAAGAGTGTTGGTAGCTATGGTTTTGAGAAAAATTGTTATGATGGTTTGGAAATACCAACACAGCTTAGTGGGCAACAATAGACAGAAACACTATAAGTGTAGTTTGTTTCTTTATGACCTAATCAACATTTCAATCTTGTAAGAGTTGTTGTTCAAGATCTAGGTAGGAATCACATGTTTGGACCAGCCTTGGTTTCCATGGTTTTTGGAAAAATCAGGATGATCTTTTGCTTGCTAATAGGTGCATAATTGTTTTCAAGTTGTTATGGTTGCTTCAAAATACACACACATAAACCCATCATCCATGGGGAGGATGGTCGAGTATGCCACGGAAAAGCTGGATGCAACAAGTATGGTGATAAAGCACCACACCCAGATCAGGAACAAAGTCGCGACTCATCTATGTCTATAGAAACAAATTCGATACTTATACAAATCTCTCCGAGCATCGAAGAAGTGACAAGTACACAAATGGACAACACTAGGTGAATGATGGATGCTAAAGACCTGAAAAAAATTCCAAAACTTAGGCCACAAGGTCCAACACACAATGCAGCATAGATATTGCAAAACCATTGGCTATCAATACAGCCAATGAGGTGAGTTTAGGCTAAGAAGATCACAACCAAAAAATTCAATAGCACAAAGAGGACGAGGCTACAAAGAGAGTCTATGTAGCGCACATGGTTTTTACCCTTTATCCTATGGTGATTTACTATAGGATAATACCACAAAGCGGAACCTAAACCCTCTTTGTGCCACGTGTCCAAAGGACAGTGGTGTGGAACCCGAAGTTTAGGGCCTTGGGCCACTGAACAAAGGAACGGTGCCAAACCCCCAAGCTTGGAGCCAAGGAGTGATGGAACTAGACCACAGAGCAACTCCCGAGTATACAGCCCAAGGAGCGAAGGGACAGGAGCTCGGAGCGACTTGGAACAGTCCTAGAGCAATCAGCATCCTAATGCCAGGACCAGCATGCAAAACAGAGCCAAACGGAGTTTGGTGCTATTTCAGCATACCGGTGGCCTAACGCAAGGAAATGGTGTAAGCAACTAATTTTTCCATTCTACTTTAGTCACTTAACCACACCTCCGACCACTTGGAGGAGTCTCACTCACAACCTCCATAAGTCCTATTTCAGACTCAGGCTTGTTAGCCCTGAGAATGGCATCCCCGCCACTCAACTTTTGCACTTGGTCCAAGTGCTCCATGTGTCCGATCTCATGACCGACACCCCAAGGTACCACCAACATACTGGCCCGTTACGCTAAGGCCATGCCCATTACCCTTGGTCACACAGGTGGTCCAACACCACCTGCATCACCGTCCCATCTCTCAAAGACTGGGCCATCTGTCCATGAATGACCATCCTAGGTCCACTCCTTAGCATCCTTAAGATGCCTGCAAGTATGGGGAACAGCCTTCCCCAATATCCCTTTAACAGTCCCCACCAAGATCCTTTTCTGTCCATCGCCATGTTCACCAACACTGCCACTGGATCAAGGCCCACAGGCCCGACCACCAAGTCCCACTGTCCTCTGGGACTTCCTCACCATATGACCGTGTCATTGGTCACCACACCCAAGGATCACTGCTCTTCCTTTCCATAGCCTGGGACTTTAGGACAGCATTTTGGAACACCGTGACCTTATGCAGGCCTCCTGGGTACTCTCCCCGCCTTCCGCCTTTGGGTGCTCTAGCCATGGGCTTAGAGCGAGGTTTTGTTGAGCCATGCCTGGTATCCAAGTAGGTAATGCCACCCACATTTGGACTGGGAGCATCGGCCAGTCAACCTCCTGGGGGAACTAGAGCCGACTCTTGAACACTTCACGAAACTACCCCACTTGTCGGTCCGTATTCACTCTAGTCTTGGATTTCCCAGTGGTCAGTTCATCACCCAACACTGGGTATGGCCTTCCTGGGCCAAACTGGCCTTTCCTGGGCCAAACTGGCCTTTCCTGGCCAAACTGGCCTTTCCTGGGCCAAACTGGCCTTTCCTGGCCAAACTGGCTCCACTGGGCTCCAACCCCCACACTCTCCCTACTATACTTTTGGAACCCCCCGCAGCCCCCCCGGGGGACAATCGCTTTGGGCTTTCACCCAACTGCCTGTATTAGTATTCGGACTCGGACTCGGACTCGGTCTCAGACTCGGTCTCGGTCCCGGTTTCAGACTCGGACTTGGTCTCGGTCTCGGTCTAGGTCTCAAACTCCATCTCGGGTCCATCTTGGACTCCATCTCAGACTCCATCTCGAGTCCATCTTAGACTCCATCTCGGGTCCATCTCGGACTCCACTTTGGGTCCATCTCGGACTCTAACTCGGGTCCATCTCGGACTCCATCTCGGACTCCATCTCGGGCTCCATCTCAGACTCCATCTTGGACTCCACTTCGGGTCCATCTCGGACTCCAACTTGGGTCCATCTCAGACTCCATCTCGGACTCCATCTCAGGTCCATCTTGGACACTTCCACGTGTCATGTGTTGGTCCTTTTTGGGTCCTTTTTTGGAGCCTTTCTTATTGGTTGCCTCATGCTCACTCCTCGAGCACTTTGTTGGGAGTTCCACTCCCGCTCTCGACCTTCCAAGTCGGAGCTTTTAGTCCAAACGTGTTACGCTCGTTTGGTTTTCACTTCGGCCACTACCACGTGGCACCCTTTCCGGCTCCACTTTGGGGCCTAGGGATTTTATGTCTCACACATGGGTACTCCACTAGCTAGCATGGAATGGAACTTGGGCTTAGACCCAAGCTGGACGTAAAACAAAAACAGACACGCAAGCGGGAGCTAGACTATGCCTCACACGCTTTGGGCTTTCACCCCAAGCCTCCCTTAGTACCAAGAGTTAGTCTCTGGGACAAACTTGAAACTTACTAAATATAGAATGGTGCTAGATTGCAAATTTGGACATGGGATGAACACCATTGTGTTCAGGGCAATCTTTACATTCCATAGGTATGCCAAATGAGCAAATCTGGACACTTTCCATAAATAGCATTTGGGACCGAAATGAGACTAACACAAAGGGCATGATAGCGAGAGTGTTTGGCAGACATGGTAAGCTATCATCTAGCGATATTGAGGGACCAAGCTCAATATCGCGGGGGTTCTTAATACTAATAAGTGCAAGCAAATGACAGGAGTTTCTTAAGCCAGGCCGAGTATGCTCAACAAGAAACACATAGGAGTTCCTACCTTATGTTTATCCGATTTAAGTGCACAGTCAATGACTAGTTTCTCAACTAGCTCAAGTGGGAACTGATAACGGGTCCAGCAATACCGACCTCCTACCGTCGTGGCAGTAAGGAAAAAATATCCAAAAGGACTAGCCGACAAGTAACTTTTGATACCCGAAGTCACATTCGTGACAGTTTAGGTGAATCAAAGGAGTATGGGTTAAATTTTCTTTAGTCCACCTATGCATCTGATAGTAACACTCCCTCGGCTGATAAGTCTAGCAAGATGAGGTAGCCACAGCAGTAGCAGACGTCATAGCAGCATTATAAAGTGAGGGTTAGCCATGCCTTCGTGCACAAATTTGCAAGTCAGCCTAGCGAGCCAATAGTCCAAAACTTTATGGAGGAGCTCACTTAACACATAAAGGGAAGTAAGCAGCTAGTTGACAAGCTGATATAACCGGTAGAAGATGAGGAAACTATGAAGTACCACGCGTAAGTCTTGAGCTACCTCAAAACAATCACCAAGAAAATGGATGGAGTTATAGGCAAGCAAAATCATCAGCACCACATAATCTAAGAGCTCAAGAGCACAATCCCTACTTCCATAACCACCAATGCAAAGCACATCAGCTGCCAAGACTAGCATATCACTATGCTCGACCAAGAGAACTAGATCATGTGTCAAGAACTCGACGACCTACGCAAAAATGTTGAGTTTGTCAGTATGAAGACCAAGCTCAACAACCTAGAATAGGATTTGGAGAATTTGACTACTTGAAAATAGGTAGTAACTTTGTTGTGAAGGAGTGATGAAGATGTAAATGTTTTATCTTGTATATCTTCCCAGGTAAAGTAGAAGAAGGAAACTTAGGTGAAATGGAGTTATATATAAATTTAAGTATCCAAAGAAGAAAGACCCAACCTAGGCAAAAATCAATTAGGAACGGTTATAAAATCATATAGTATTTAAGTAACACTTATATGTGTTGAAAAATAACCCCCACTCACTATTATATACATTTACATTGAATTAATCATTTTTTCTCCTACCTATGACTGTTAGTGCAAAGTAGAGTTGAGAGAGTGACATATACTTATCCTTACTTATGCCTTTGGGGTTTGAGGTTGAGTTACATTTTATTCTTTTCTATTTTCTCTTCTCTTTTTTTTTTACGTTCTTGTCTCTATTTATTTGTCACTGTTTTGCAAGCAAAGGTGAGAATGCAAGTACAAGTAGAAAAAGCCTTACTCACAACCCCTATTTGCAAAGGGGAATTAGCACCTTTATTTTTGTATTAAATCAACTAATCTTATAGTCCCACAATAGATACCTTCTTCTATATAAGACACTCATGGATGCCTAATATATATGATTTTAATTTTTAATATACCTTACTCAAGAGTATATTATATTTTAATTAGCCACTAATTAATAAGAATTGAACCCATGCCATTTTCTTGAAGCACACTTTCAACTAAAAAAGAGGTAATTACTTGATTGCAATTGTAATAACCCTTATTGGCTAGATTGAACAATCCAAAAAGTTAAGTGTCAATGGCAATCAATACATGCTTATAACATATGTCATAACACCTTCTCTTGCCCAAGCAATTGACAACCTCCCTCTACAGTATTATTCATTAAGACATGGTTAAAAAATAACCCTTTGATAGTTACCCCCATAAGACAAATGCCATTGACTAGATTTGATGGTCCAAAAAGTTTGGCAACTCCTTCTTATGATTATAGATTGTTAGGCTACCAAAAAATTCTAGGACAATATGATGAAATTGTTTAACAATCAATTATACCAACACTTAGTAAAATTATTAATCAAATGTTGTAGCACATTTGATCATGAGATGAGATTTGGATATACTGTCACCATAGATCCTTGGAACCTTGGGGGATAAATAGGGATAAAATAGCCACTAAGGGCTCTCTCATCAAGCCCTTAAGCCTTTTCCAATTGGCTTAAGGGAAGGTGTGCTATAAATGTGTATTATCATAAATTAAATTTAATTTAAAATTAAAGAAATTCTTACTTAACTCAGCCAAATTATGTCCGAAAGAAGAAAGAACTTGGTTTATGACCAATTCTAGCTAGGATAATAGCAAAGTTCAGTGTTTACTTATTTACTGTTTACACCACTTTACTAATTACACAACTAGATATGTATTCAGAGCAAACACATAATAAAATATAGTACTCTATATGATTTCTCTAGGTTCATAGCTCACTCTAGATAATAACTGTTAAGAGGCTTTCAAGCTAGAGAACAAAAGTTCTTTGGGACATAGTTTAATAATGATAGTGTACATTCTTTAAACACTTGAAAAAAGAGAGCTTAAGACTTACATAAGAGTTTAGAGTCTAGTTGTGAAAGGTTGTACATAATCTTCTTTCCCAGCTTCCCAAGGCTTAGACTAAGAAAAAGAATTACAAGGAGCTTTTTCGAAGCTCTTCATTATTAGCTGCCCTAGATCCATTTTCACATTTATCATCCTGCTCCATATGTAATTTTGGGGTTTCAGCAAATCACACCCTACCTCAGCTCCCCATTCCAAGGATTCATATGTTTTAGGATAAAAGCCTGAGAGGTAGCACCACTACTAATTGATCATACCCTAGATGGATGAACAGCTATTGCAACCCACTTGCAGTAAAAAAGAATATCTCAGAACCTTTGCAGCTGAAGGAGTTGCTAACATAACCCAATCTATGCGAACTCTTTCATCACATCAAGAATGGGGAGATCTTACCTCACAAACCAATTCGTTTACCTAACACACTCCATCTGGATTGACGTTTTGAAATTGCAAGATCTCTGGCTGCCACTCTCACTACACAAACACAGACCCATATACAAGAGTAGGCACTTGTCATATTTGTGTCTTACCATGCTTTGTCCAATAACAAACAAAGATGTTGTGATCCTCCCCGTGGATGATGGGTTTATGTGTGTGTGTTCTAAAGCAACCTGAAAACAGTTGTGCACCTATTAGCAAGCAAAAGATCATCTTGATTTTTCCAAAAACCATGGAAACCAAGGACATGTGATTTGAGGGTTGGGGGAGCCTCCTAAACTCCTAGATCTTGATCAAGATTAAAATGCTGATTAGGTCATAAAGAAATAAGGACATCTTTAAAGGGGTCTTCAATTAGTTAATAATTAATGAGGACATTAACATCTTTAAAAGGTGGTTCCTTTTGGTTCAATAAGGGTTGTTAGTTAATGGTTAATAAGGACATTTGAAGAAGGATGTATAGGGGTAAAGTAGCCACTAAGGACTCTCTCATTTAGCAATTGCCCATTTTTCAATTAGCTTAAGAAGAGAGAGATAAAATATGCTAGACAAGTGTATTGTAGTATTGTAGGAAGTAATTGGTTTTATAATATTTTAATCATATGTTTGTAATTGGATTTTGTAACTATATAGACTCTGGCTTCTAGGATTTGATAATTTTCTATAAAGAAATACATATTTATAGTTACTTCCTTAATTTTTCTTTAGATCATATTAACAACAATTGTTATTTTGATACTATTCTAATTTTATGACAATTTTGCTAATTGGCCAGTATATGCTACATAATTTCTAGTAAAACACTAAGGTAAACCTCTACTGGTTATGAGATTTGAGGCCTAGGATTGTCTCAATTACTTGGTTTTAGTAAAAGTTGGATTGATATATTAGCCGCTAATGGGAGATAGACACAACTTGCGTTATTATTGGATGATGCAAGAAACTTGATTCCTGCAGGTATTTGTGCATTGCAATTTAAACTTGGAGTTCTCAATGAAATTCCACCACAAGATGATTGCTTCCTTGTTAATTTTGGGCAAACTATTTATTTTCCTAGATAGTTTCTCATGGAGGAAGAAGATGATATGTCTTCTTCTAGCTTTCTAAATAAAGATTAGTCCTTTCAACTTAAACTTTAAGTATTTTCAGAGATTGGAGAATGAGCTTTAGCAATGTGTGTTTTACTAGAGTTCCACTGGCTCAAATCATCATCTAATCAAGAGCAATTACCCATACTCTAGGATGGGAGCACTTATGATGTGTTATATTGCACTAGATAAAAGACTAGAGGAAGCTCAATAAAGAAGGATTGATGGCATAACAATTTTGATGGTGATGTTTTAGTATATTGATTAAGTTCATATTGATTAGTTTTAAGATTATTATTGTGATTAAAATTATCACTTTAACTTTAGCACTATCTAAATATGCTTTCTTGATTTCCTATGAACGGATATTGGTATTCTCTTGACCATTTAAGAAAATTGAAAAAACAATTACTTTAGTTTTACCTTTTATAAGGTGTACAATCTTAAAAAAAGAAGTCTTTGTGTTAGTGGTGGAAGGCTTTGCCAACCACTACTATGGCGTTGCTGTAGGAATGTGGGTAGGTCAGAGATCTTGTTGGTGGTGATGGAGTTTGCTAGGCAAATGAATTGATTCATAACAAAATTCTAGATAAGAGTGGTGCTAATGACAAAGCTGTGAGTGAAAGTTTTGAAGTTTCCTAATCACCATCAAGGTTATTGATAGTGTGATTTCATTTGGATTTGATAGTGAACATCATGACAAAGTTTGATGTGTGGCCCAAGTAGCTAGAGGTGAAAGGAAGAGTAAAGCTAAAAGCTCTTGCTAAGTTTCTTATAGATTTGTGTAACATAAAATTCAGAGCAATCATAGTATGTTTGTGTTTGCTTTTACAAAGCGAAATCTTTAAGAAAGCTTTCTCATGTTTATTCTTGCAATTTGTTATGTAAGTGATGCCTTTTTACTCATGTCTTTACTTTCACTTCTCAAAGAGGTAAAGAAGTTCTTATATCTTTTGTGGGTGTAAAGAACTTTATTTGGAGTTCTTATTGTTAACGAGAATTCTTTTGAAGGCCAAAAGGTATGTGTTGTAGGTCTTGTTGGAGAATTGGAGCTGTGTGATTATTGAGTGTCATACTCTGTCAAACTTGATTGTCCAACAGAATTTCAGCTTTAAGAGCAGATAAATTGAAGGTATATTAGAGTTTTCTTTATCAAAGTTGCTAAATATTTTGTTAATTACAATGCTGAATAGAAGTGTTAGATTACAAAGGCTTTGAGCCTTTAGCTCTCTGGATTTGCTAATGTTTTGAGTCAAGATTGTTATTGTCTCAGCTTTATCCTAAATAAAAGCCTCCTTCATTCTCTAGGTAACAAATAGTGCATCTGTATATCATGCATTTGGCAAGTTTCCCATTTCATTTGATCTAATCTTTTCTTTGTTTGAATGTAAACCCTAAACTGTGAATAGAGCCTACTCGGGGCCAATACCTGTTATCGATATGAGACCACCTGAAGGGGCTGAATCACCAGTAGGAGAGAAAGTAAGAACCACATTATCACCACCAGGAGCAAGAGGCAACAATAGAACTTTGAGGAGTTAAGTGTGTCTACCCTTTGGAGTTCCACAAAAGTAGGAGTAGGAACTTCAGTGCAATCCTAGTACAACTACTCTTATCAAAGAGCACATCCCATCTTTCCAACTCTTGAGAGAATAACGATATTCTTTCATACCTTCTAAATATCCCAAGAAAATTGAAGGTTCGACCTTTGAATTAATGACACTTCTTCTTCTGGACATAAACTTGGGATATAAGTCTACATGGTATAAAGTTTGGTCTCAAACCCAAGTCAAACAAAGAACAAAGATAAACATGCCCAATGAGGAGGTAAAACATATCTCAAATTGGTTTCTCACTATCCTTAGGATCTTTCATATGAGTGTTTGATCAGCTCAATGTGAATTTATCTTGGCATTTCCTTTACTCTACACTGAATTGTTAGAGAGGAGAACGTATGGCGATGAGTTACAAGGATCTAGCTTGAGAACCGACGTTCCAGCTCGTCCTCCTCGTGATCTATCCTTGTGGCTGCTACACGCCGATAACAGCGTCATCCATGCCACATCGTCAGGCTCCACGGGCATGGCGTAGATCAGCTCCTCAGCATCCCGGAGCCGCCCAGATCGCCCGAGAAGATCAATCACGCATATGAAGTGTGGCAGCAATGGAGCACAATCAAAATCGCCCATCATCCACGAGAGGTATTTGATCGCCATCTCCAGCGACCCAGCGTGGCTGGATCCAAACAGCACGCACTGGAACGTGATATGATCCACGCGCGCGCCATCTTGGATCATGAGAGCAAACAGATCGAATGCCTCGACTGGATGCCCATTCTGGGCATATGCTGAGATCATCGCGTTCCACGAGACGCCACTGGGATTGGCGATCCGATCGAAGAGAGATCGCGAGCGATGGAGCTGGCCGCACTTGGCATACATGCTGAGCAGCGCGGTAGTCACGACGACGCTCGCGGATTCCAGCCCATCGGCGGAGAGATCCTCATGGATGATCTTTCCCGTGCTGGGCGACGCGAGGGTGGAGCACGAATCAAGCGCGCAAACGTATGTGATCTCGTCCGGGTGGACGCCCTCGAGGTCCATGAGCCGGAAGAGCTTGAGCGCGGACCTTGGATCGCCGTGCTGGGCGTGGGCCGAGACCATCGCGTTCCACGCCGCGAGATCCTTGTCCGGCATCTCATCGAAGACGAAGCGCGCGCGATCGATCTGCCCGCTCTGCGCCAACGCCGCGATCATCGACGTCCATGAGATCACGTCCCTGGCCGCCATTACCCAGAAGAAGCGCTCCGCGCGGTCGAATCGCCCGTTGCGCGCGCACGCCGCCACGATCGCGTTCCAGGCCGTCACGTCCCTCTGCGCCATCGCCGCGAAGATCGCCATCGCCGCGCCCAGATCGCCGGCCTTGCTGTACATGTCGAGGAGCGCGGTGGCCAGCACGGGATCGTCTAGCGATGATCCCTCGAGAGCGCTGTGATGGATCAGCTTACCAGTAGCAAGATCGCCGCTGGCAGCGCAGGCGCTAAGGATCCCCACGAATGTGATCCCGTCCGGCCTCGCGCCCTCGAGATCCATGCGCTTGAAGAGATCGATGGCATTACGCATTTGCCCATGCCGGGCATTTGCTGATATCAAAGCGTTCCAAGACGCCACGTCATTCTCAGGAGTATGGAGGAACAAATCTTCTGCTAGAAGAATCATACCCTTCTCTGCGCATGCGGTGATCAAAATAGTGTACGACACGACGCTTGCTTCCGGGATCTTCGCAAGAACAGATCTACCGTACAGAAAATCCCCACCTTGGGCAGTTGCTGTGAGGAGGATGTTCCACGAGATAAGATCTCTTTTGGGCATTTTGGCGAAGAGATCTCTCGCGGAGGCCGTGCGCCCTGTTTCCCCGTAAGCCTGTAGAATCGCATTCCAGGAAACGATCGTCCAGTAGGGGATCTTCGCGAAGCACTGCTCCGCGAGCTCGGACTGGCGCCCCAGCGCATAGGACGTGATGAGCGCGTTCCACGCGACAGCGTTGCGCTGCTCCATCTCATCGAAGAGCGCCCTCGAATCCTCGAAGCTCCCAGCCTGCGCACACGCCGCTAGGAGGATCGTCCACGAGAAGATGTTCGTGGAGGGCATCCAGGCGAAGATCTCCTTGGCAGTGGCGAGATCGCCACTCTCGGCGAAAGCCTGCGCGATCGAGTTCCATGACAAGGAGTCCCAGAAGGGCATCTTCTGGAAGAGATCGGTGGCGTCGCCAGCCATGGCCTTGTTCGCGAATCCCGTGAGGAGCGAGTTCCAGGTGACCACGTCCCTACTGGGCATTCGATCGAAGCAGCACCGCGCCCCCTCCAGATCGCCACTGTTGACCAGCGCGGTGGAGAGCGCCGTCCAGGAGATCACATCCCTCGCCGGCATCAGATCGAAGACCCTGGTGGCGTCGTCCACTCGCCCCGCGGTTCCACACGCCTGGATCATCGCGTTCCACGAGATCTCGTTGCGCTGCCGCATCGTCGCGAAGATCCGGCCGCTGGAATCCGCGCAGCTGGCGAACGCCTGGATCGCGTTCGTGCACGAGACGATCCCGCGCTCCGGGATCTGGCCAAACAGCCCGCGCGCCTCCTCCACGAATCCATTCTGGACGAACCCATTCATCATCGCGTTCCAGGAGACGATGCTTTGCTCCGGCATAGCGTCGAAGATCTCTTTCGCGAGATCCACCTCGCCATACTGCGAGAGCGCGCTGATCATACAGTTCCATGTCACGATCCCCCAGCACGGCATCCTGGAGAACGAATCCCTCGCTCCTTGCAAATCCCCGGCTTGGGTATTTGCTACAATGAGACTGTTCCAAGTCACATCGTTTCTCTCGGGCATTGCAGCGAATATCGCGGTGCTCTGCTGCAAATCTTTCGCTCTCGCGAATCCCTGGAGCAGTGCAGTCCAGCAAACAATTCCTCTCTCCGGAATCTTCTCGAAGAACTCGATCGATTCCACAAGATGCCCGTTCTGGGCATTTGCCGTGAGAACCATGTTCCACGCGTATGGATCGCGGGCGGGCATGGCGAAGAACACCGCGATTGCCTCGCTAGGGCTGCGGCAATCGCCATAGAGCTTGATGAGGAGGCGCTGGAGATTGGAGTCGGATCCATGGCCGGCGCGGAGGATCTGCGCTTGGAGCTCCCGCGCGTCCGCCAGGGATTTGGAGCGGCAGCCCTGGCGGATGAGAGCGACATAGCCAGCGGCGGTGGCTGGCTCCTCCGCGGAGATGGATCGGCGCCCAATCGATGTGGCGCTCGCTAGTGCCCGCATTCATCGTGGAATCGAATTTAAAACGCAAAGCGTTCACTAGGGTTTATGCTAAGGTAGAGAGGGAGAAAGAGAGGCTAAGAGCCCTAAATTTTGGGCGATTCCAGATGCTGCGTGTGGCGCTCGCGCGAGTGAGGGCGTGTCGTGGGGTAGCATGGCAGCTGGAATGCGCAATGGCGGCGCAGGGAAGAGGCATAGCAGGTCTGGGTTTTGCGTCGCCGTCGAGGGTTTTGCGTGGCGCCGACGACAAGGATATCGATGATCTCGGCATCGCCACGGGTCTGGAGCGCGAGGAGCTGGAATTCGCCAAAGCTGTGAGTGAGAAAAGCGGCTTCTTTTTTCTCTCTTTCCTTTTCTTGTGTGCTTACATTCTTTCTTGGTGGGCGATTTCCAGGGAAAGAAGAGATGGGACGAACCTCCGGTTGGACCTTTTGGAACTGCGGTGTGTTCTTCTTAAAGATCTCTCTTTGCGTGATCTTCTTTTACCTTTTGGTCTCTTTTTTATCTTTTTCTCCTTTTCTTTGCTCCTCCTCACAGGAAAAACCAGCAATCATCGAGTCTTGGTACGATGAGCGAATCGTTGGATGTCCAGGGGGCCCGGGAGGTAAGTTGTGATCAAACAACTTAATCAAAGCTTCAAGTTCTGGAGAACTTGACACATTCTTCTTCTTTTTGTAGATGACGAACACGATGTCATCTGGTTCAAGCTGAAGAAGAACGAGCGCCACGAATGCTCCATTTGTGGACAGATCTTCGAGGTAAAAAGCCGGTTTTTTTTTTGTTTCTCTTACTCGAATCGCTCTCTCTTTCAAAACTTACCCAAATTCTTGCAGCTCAAATGCATTGGACCTGGTGGACCTCCAGGAGGACACCATGGCTCTCATCACTAAGCTCGGGCTTCTTTTTTCCATGGTTGGAGTTTTTTCCTTTTCTCTGCCGCATGCTTCCACTGACAAAATTTTCTTCTCTTGGTTGTGGGGAGGCAAAGCAAACCGGCTTATAAAACAAGACTTTAGTGCACACAAATAACACCCGCGCTCCTTTTTTCCTTCTGATTGTAGTAGAGGAAGAACTAATTTGATGATAATGAAGAGACCAATAAAGTTTGATAGATTACATGGGTTTGGCGACAACCAATGAATTTTTGTGATTGCTTTTAAATAATGTGATGACTTACAACCATACAGGTATGTTTCAATCAAAATTTGGAGACTTCGACGTTGGCCAGATCTTTGGAATCGCTGGTGTTCTCACTCCATTCTTAACACCACCACTACCGTACGCCTTGTTCCTCATGTGGAATCCACTGCCATTCAGGAGCAATCGCGTCTGTTCTTTGTAGATCCTCTTATCGAAACTTTGGCTGGAACTTCGAGGACTAGATCCAGTTGAGCTGTTCTCGGCCACCACCGTGGAGGAAGAATCCATAGCCTTCTCCACCAGCTTCTTCCTGTTGTCTAGAAATCCTTCCACTCTAGCAATGGCGCCATCGAGTTCCGAGTTCCGGTGTTCTATCCCAAACCTCGCCTCTGCCAGCCTCCCTTGGACCTTCTCCTCCTTCCAAACCTCTCCCATTTGCAAGGCCTTCCTCGTCTCCTCGGCTTCTCGCCTAGCTGCCGATGCCTGCCTTCTAAGCTCTATAGCCAAGGCCTTGTCGTCCCCCACCTCCTTCGCTAGCTCGTCACACACGTCTTCTACCATCCGCTTGGAGTTTCTCTCGGCGACGATGTCCTTCTTTGCCTGCGCTATGGCCTTGCGGATCTCCAGAAGCTCGGCCTCCAGCTTCTGGTTGGCAAGCTCGAGGCTCTTGTTTGCGTTCTTCTCCTCCTTGAGCTTGTGCCTCATCGCCTGCAGCGAAGACGTGATCTTGTCCTGGACTTGAGACTCCCATAAGGATCTGCCATCCTCGTACCTGCTGGACAGCCGCTCCAGCTTCGACTTGGCAGCTGTGTGAGCCTTCTCGAGCCTCTCGACTGTTGTCCACGTTTTGAGAAGCTCCAAACGGAGTTTCTGGCTTGTATCCTCGACAGGAACAGTCTGCTGTTTCTTTTTCACCTGCAGACAAGGCATGCCGCTTTCAGTCGGAGTATACAAAACTGGCTCGTGAAAAATGGCAGAGGTCAGTCAAATCCTGAATCTAAATGAAAAAATGTTGGCAAGATATATCTGACAGATTACCATTCACATGCTGAGAAAACTTTGCAAACGCAAAAGAACCCAGAAAAAAAACGAAGGACAAGAACACTCACCTCAGGAGATTGCTGCTGTTGAACTCTCGCTGTTCGTGGAGTAGCAGCACGGGACGGACTAAGGCCGGAGACGAAATTCCTCGGCCTTCTCCCGTTATGATTCCGCTCGGGTTTTTTCTCCTCCTCCACCTCCTGCTTGCAATCCTTGACAAGCTCTTGCTTTCCGAGCGTGGCCTCCACCACAGCGGATGCTACCGCAGCCACAAAGAAAGGGTTGTCGTAAAACTTCCAGTTTCCCTGCTGGATTGCTGGAGCATCCGCCTTGGTACCTGAAGACCCCGTGGCTGCGGAGCGGCAATTGATACCTGGCATAGCTCAGCTCAAGCTACCATACCATACGAAGACGAAGAAAGAATACCGCCCAAGTTCTCCTTCCTCAAAGTTCCAAAAGTATTTCTCCGCCCTCTACCTCTACACCCGCATCCCAAAATCATCCTTCGCTACAAGAAAATTTCGTCTGTGGTCATTACTCCCGTCTGCAACTGATCCTTCGCAAGTTCCCATGAAACCTGTGTGTTCACGAGTCTAGAGATCTGCTTACACCATCACTTGAGGCACCCCTGTTTTTTCCTCCTTCTGACTGCACTTAAGAGGGGAGTAACCTCTGATCTGATGCCTTGGTGCTTGTTGCGAATTGAATGCACAGCCGAGAAACCTGTGTGTCCGCTGTCCCTGTCCCCAGTCTCTGTCCCGGGAGCCTGACAAGTTGTTTTCTCTGACGCTCAGCTTGTGAGCGTGATTGCATTCTTTTTCCACCGCTGCTCTCACCCTGCTTGCATGTACTCCACATAAGTAACTAGTTCCGAGAAAACTAACGAGAGGAGTTTACCCGTTGATTCCACCGAGGGCGGTAACTTGACACCGAGAGATTTTCGTTGTCCAGTTCGTGCATCGTGAACTTATGATAAGTTAACTCGTAGTGGGTCTGTACCTGGTGTCAGGATGAAGAACAAAACCAACAAGGAAAAAACAAAGATGTGAAAGAAAACTATGAGAAAATCCAACTTTCTAGCCTTGCAAGATCATCATCGAGGACGCAGGAGACTTTACTCAAAAGCACTGGTTTTTTCTTAGAAGGAGTGGATCGAACGCCACAAAGGAAGAGAAGAAAGAAGAAAAGAAATTAAAGAGAGTTATCACAGCACAGCACATCGCCACAATGCAAGCAAAATCCTCTCTCACTTGCCTTGCGGAGGATGCTGCACTGCTACTCTTATTCTCTCACTCATTCATCACCGGCTTGTTCTCGCTGGCCTTGGGCCGCTGCTCCTTTGGCTTCTGATCCTCATTCTTCCTGGAAATACCGAAAATCCAAGCCAAGAATCACCGCGCTGCTCGCTAGAAACCTAGAAATACCTCTTATCCGCCGCGCCCCCCTTCTGGCTGAGGAAGGACCGGAAGAGCGCCGAGTTCACGTCGTAGATCATCGTTCTCTTTCTCGCAAGCCCTAACCCTTGTCGCTGACGTGGCATTCGACGTGTCTTAAATAAAAGCCGTCGGATGCGATTAGGGTTTATCATTTGTAGGGTTCTTCGCGAGAGAGAAAAAGGAAGCGCGCGCCATGGCGAAGCATCATCCAGATTTGATCATGTGCCGCAAGCAGCCGGGCATTGCGATCGGTCGCCTGTGCGAGAAGTGCGATGGCAAGTGTGTGATCTGCGATTCCTACGTCCGGCCGTGTACCCTAGTCCGCGTGTGCGACGAGTGTAACTATGGATCCTACCAGGGGCGCTGCGTCATCTGTGGAGGATTGGGGATCTCCGACGCTTACTACTGCAAGGAGTGCACGCAGCAGGAGAAGGATCGAGATGGGTGTCCCAAGATCGTCAACCTGGGCAGCGCCAAGACCGATCTCTTCTACGAGCGCAAGAAATATGGATTCAAGAAGCGGTAGCCTCGGTGCTACAATCCAATCGATCGTTAAGGGTCAGTCGGTTGGATTGCTAGCTTCTCTGTAGCTACTGGAAAATTTTCTAGAACACAAGGGTGTATTTCTCGTTGCTCCTACTCTTGTCCTCTTGTTCGCTTCTTCTTGTTTGTAGATTTGTCGTTGGGTTTCTCGCTGGTCGTGTCTTTGATCTTCTTTTTCTTTGGTTCGCTTGTCTCGCCGTTTTGCTTCCGCTTTAGCTTCTTGAGCTCTTTGAGCTTCTTCGCTGGAGACTCGTCTTCGGCGAGATCTGTGGCTTCATCATCTTTGCCAGCTTGTTTCCTCTTGGGTTTCTTGTGCTTCTTTGGTTTCTTCTTTCTGGGCTTTTCTTCTTCGTCCTCGTCGTCTTCTTTGTCCATGTAGTCTACCTCGTTCTCGATCTGCTTCCTCTTGCCTTGCGATTGCTCCTGGCTCGCTGTTAGGAGGGGCTCCTCGGCTGAGAACTCCGAACTTCAGTACACAAAAGAACCATAGAAACTTTGACGAACTTACATGTCTTTGCTTGATCATCGAAAACCACAGCCACCAGCGGTTGTTTCAGAAAAATCTACACAACCAAGTTAAGCAAAAAACAATGATTTCGGAAAAAAAGAGTGCCTCACCCTTCCGAGTAATTGCCTGCTCCGAATGTCATGAATTCTCAGAAACCGATCCAGGCCTGTCCAAACTTTGAAACTCAGCACCTTCTTTAGCCAGTAAAACAAGCTTACCGCAAGACGCGATCAAAGGCAGTGAAGGATGCCTTGCAATGCATCGAACACTTCCAGCGAGCTTTCCCTTGAATCCTGACAGGAGCTTTCCTGCAAATGGGAAAACGAGTTTTCCTTCTGTAAATCTTTGCAAGAACAAACATACCAGTTCGCATGTCAAACGAGGCCATACTACCGGTCGAGTTTCCCACATAGACCGTAAAACCATCTGGATCTTCAGCTACAGCTTTGATAGGAGATTCTTTGAACGTTACCGCTACAACCGGCCTTTTCTGAGCGTGGACGTCATACAAACGAACCTGTGCATGCGCGTTAATGTCAGGAACAAAATTGGTTTTGGTTTTGCAGCGAACCTGATAGTCTCCTGTCCCGATTACCAGCTTGCGATGGTCATCCCTGAGAAGAAACGTAGAGGCCGTGACATAAGGTAGCGATACCAATCCGATATTGTTTGGTCTGGGCTGATCGCAACGAAAACGAGCTTGTAAGAAATCGGATCGAAAAGGAAAAAGCTTTCAACAACCTTCTTCGCTTCCCAGACTTTCGAGCTGCTTTCGAGATCCCAGAGACTCAATTCCACCCGGTTGCTGGACAACCAAACGAAGTTGAGGCATGGAAAACTAGCAAAAGACAAAGCAAACATACCCTCCGAACGACGCAACGTTTTCGCTGTTGTGCACTCTCATGGATAGAACGTCTCCAGATTTGCATACGTTCCATCTCGATACTGGAGACGGAGGACCCTCGTCGCCAAAAGCTCGCAACGCTGCGTCACCATTTCTACTGCAGCTCAACACAGATTGTCCGCTGAAAAAGTAAGAGAATTCTAGCTCGTTACATAGCTACAAAGCTAGCAAAGGTTCAAGCTTACCACGGACCATCTTCCCTGAAGAGATGGAGACCGGATATGGCATCACTCTCTCTTTCTTTGGCGTCTAAGTTTAAAGAGGCTAGTTGTGCGCAGATACTTCCATCCGTGGACTCGAGGATTTCTATCTGCGACAAAGCCACTTGGAACAAAAACAACGAAAGGAAACGCACGACTTACATCTCCGGATTTCCTCGCCACTGCTAACCTCTGCAAAGCAAAAAATAATAAGCAAGTGCCACAATAAGAGCGAAGAAGAGCCATACATTACTGGAATTCGAGTAGGAAATCGCTGAGATTCCAGCGCCAGGCTGGCCCCATCGCGCGACAACATCAAGCGGCCCATTCTCTGCCCCATTCTCGCCGCGCGCTTCGACAACTGGAGCCAAGTGATTCCAACATCAAAATCTCGAGAATCGCGAGCTAGCTAATCGGCAGCTGACCTTTCACGAACCCGAGCGCATCGCAGCAGATGGCGCGGAGCTGCGCGGGGCATCCCGGAGGCTCCAGCGTCGACGTCCGCGGCATTGCTAAAACCCTAAATCCCGCAAGGAACCCTAAGGTATATCTCCAGGAGCCCTAAATGAAGATTAAATTTGAACCTACCTTTAAGAACCACCGCGAAACCGACGGCGGGGATTGAGTGCATGACAAAGGGAATATACCTTTTGTCATTTTGCCCTAATCTCCCTGCTAAGAACTAAAGAATGAGAGTGACAAGGATGCATTGAACGGGAGGTTCTGGAAAAGGGGGCAAGTTGGAGATTTGCGAGCACGGCCAGATCGGTGAGCAATATTTCCTTGTTTTTGCTACTTCGTTGAAAGTTCTTCGTGGGTTTTTGGTGCTGCGCATCTGGGCTGTGTTGGGTCCCTCCAAGATTGAATTTTGCTTTGGATGGTCGGTCTTTGGTTCATCGCCGGTCAGAAAGATCTCACTCAAGCTTGTTTTTCGCTGTAGCAGAGTCGCGAGAAGAGAGGATTTAAACACGCGGGATGCATGGACACTTTGTAGCTTCCACGCTTCTTTCCAGGTGTGTTTGTGTGTTTGTGTTATTCCATTCTTTCCTCGATTCATCCATTCATTCATTCGTCTCACCGATCGATCGCATCAGTCGGTCCTTTGCACAGAAGAGCCGTGAGAGTTTTGCCAAATCTCCGTGCTTTGAATCCAGTCCCGCCCGGAGCGTTCCTTCCACACTCCCGCAGCAAACCAGTCCAAAGGAAATCTGGAAGATTTCTCTGGAAGAAGAAAAAAAAAGAGGTTTTTTACCATAGAACTTCGATGGCTGGCCCCTTCCTTTGTGAGGTTTGTAGGTGAGCGATTCATGCCTGCTCTTCGTGGGTGGTTTTACGTCACTCCTCTCTTCTGTGCTTTGTTTATACTATCTTGCTTGTACTGAAGCAACCAAAGTTTTCCCAGGCCTTGTCCTCTTTCGAGAACACTTTGATTCCTCCTGGTATTTGATATTGGCTTGGCATCATCACCTCTCTTTCTTTCTCTTGCTCTTGTAGCTTCTTGGAGCTACACTGTTCCTCGGTAATGTGCCCTCTTTCATCTACACTTTCCTCTGCTGCATGAATTTCTTTATTGTCAGTCACAGCTTCTCTTTGTTCTCTCTATTGTTAAGATCTCTCGAGAAAGGCGAGATTGTTTGCTTCCTTTTCATGTGCAAAAGATCTTCCGAGACTTGCAACATTCATCACAAAGTTTGTGCTCGCACTGCATCATCCTTAAGATTAGCTATCACCTCTTTGTTTGCGTGGCTTTTGAACTTATCCACAAGGGGCAAGCTTCTCAAAGATCTGGTTTATCTGTGTCAGAATTAGGAGTGACGCGTTTCGATCTGGCAGCGAACACCGAGGTTAGAGCTATCTTTAAAACGTTTCTAGAAAGAACGCTTGCTGAGGAGGAGCAACGCAAGGATGTGCCGTGGTATCACCTCCGACGCTTACATCTACACTCCATATCCAACTTCCGACTATGGAGGACAGAGTAAGCTCCCCGAGGAGTGGGAGTTTGACAATGGCCCGGCTTACGAGATTGACGAAGTTCCAGTGCCCGACTTGGACGCTGTTCTAAAGAACGACAGTGCCGCAGATGAGATCTTTAAGTCGTGGTCGGCTTGGGAGGCCTCGGTCCAGGAAAAGGAGGATGCTTCTCCGGCTCTCCAGAGCGAATCCTCCGAGTATGACAAGCTCGACTCGCCGCCGCTCTCGGAGAGCTCCGAGGTTGGAGACAATGCCATCCAGATCTCGGAGATGAAGCTCATGGAGACGAGCGACGTGGTGGCGGAGCTCCAGCAGAACGAGAACGAGATGGTGGTCGAGAAAAGTTCCACTCGTGGCGAGTTCAAGCTGGAAGAGGAATCGAAAACGCGAGGTAAGTAGTGTTTTGTCTTCGGTAAAAGCTGGTCTTATTCTTCTTTCGCAGGCTCTAAGAACGCTGCTACTGTGGTCTCCGGTCCAGACACGACGATGGAAACGCCCGAGAGTTGCAAGAAGAAGCACTACCGAGGTGTTCGTCAGCGGCCTTCTGGAAAATGGGCCGCGGAGATTCGTGATCCTCACCAGGGAGTCCGACTCTGGCTGGGATCCTTCGCGACGGCGGAGAAGGCTGCGCTAGCTTACGATGCTGCCGCTCGGAGGATCAAAGGCAAAAAGGCCAAGCTCAATTTCGTGGACAAGGATCCGGAGCTCCTGCTGGAGCCCAAGGACTTCTACGCAGTAAACAAAGGCATGAAGAAGAGGAGATCATCGCCCAAAGCAGCAGCAGCAGCAGTGGTAGCAGCTCCTTCGCAGCAAAGTTTTGTCCAAAACCAGCTGCCACTCCGCCCCGGAGTTGTGGTGACAGATCTTCTCGAGACGCTCAACTTGAAAGGTTTGCAGGACAAGGTGGATGTCAAGGGACTCCAGGACAAGCTCTTGCAGTTCTTGCTCAAGGAGCTGCTCGAGTCCAGGAATGGTGGCGGTGGCAAAAAAGACGTGATTTTGGGAACCGCCAGAGATGATGGCCATGGTCACGGTTGTGGTACGTCCTCTTCTTCCTCGTCTGTGACTTTGGATCCCGAAGAGATTACTTGGTAGAAGATTGGAGATCACCATGGTGAAGAGAAGAGGTTTTCTCTTGCAATGCTTCGCTACCTTCTATATAAAAGTAAGCTTCCTTCTCAACTTGGTACTCACTCTCCGACTTGGAACGAGTCTAGAGTTGTAAAAATTTGGAAAGTTTGGATAAATCCAGTGCTACAAGGAGAACTCCAGAAACGAGAATAAAAAAGACAACTTTGCTATCAAGTGAACACTTTCATATATCTCAAGAAACTACTCTACAGTTCGTGCGGATTCGCCCCTGGTTACCAGAGAGCACACCGATGGTGCTCATCTTTACCATTGCATTCACGAACTTAAACCTCCAAACGGCCTCGTTGGCCTGCTTGTCCTCGACACTGTCTCGAGTGTCCAAGTCCGCGAACAAGATCTGGTCCGACGTGAGTATGCTCCTGCGAAGGCTGAGCGATGTGTAGTAGCCATTGTCGAAGAAGTTGGGAGAGAGAGGGTCGAGAGCTATGGATTTGCTTTTAGGATCCAGGAAGTCGCTGCCTTTGGGACACAGAGATTTGAGAAGTTTGGCCATGTTTGGATCCAAGTCGGGATCCTGGACCGAGGTGGTGCTGAAGTTATACAACCTGTTGACGAAGGAGAGGCAATGCGCGATTCCAATCGTGTGAGCTCCTACGATGGAATAAAAAACAAACTTTTTGGCGATTGAGAGATGAGCATGATGGAAATTTTCACCTGAGAGAGTGATCATTTCTTCCTGTGTCATTCCTTTGCGAACAAAACTCTTGGTCAGTTGATCGACGTTGAACAGCGGCGATGGAAGATTTGCGCCGACTTGGTCTGCTCGAGACACGGTTCCATCTCTTCTTCCACCGAGGACGTCCCAGCGAGGTCCTCCAACCTGTGTTTCAAAACCACCAGTTTACGCAAGCTCCTGAAGAAAACTACAACAAAAAATCACTTCTTTTTTCATTCTATACCTGTGAGACGGCGTCGCGAGCAGCGTACGTGAGTATATCAGCACAAGACACTGTTCCAGGACACCGATCCTCGAGCCGAGCCTTTGCATTGTCAATGACTTCGAACCCACGAAGACCGAAGTTTGGAATCGCATCCTTCTCGGCCTTGTTGTTCCCGGTAGAATCGACGAGAACCGAGCCATCGCATCCCTGCCAAAGATGGAGATCATGAGAGAAGCTCGACAAAAGAATCAAAAGCAAAGCTTACCCGGACAAAGCAATCGTGGAAGTGAAGACGTAGAAGCCCAGCAGCGATTCCAGGATTAGTCGCGACTGCCTGAGCCACCGTGAACTGGACGACGGACTCGGCCTCGGGGCACGAGTCGGCATAAAAACCCAGCCTCAGCTCGCAGCGTGAGATCTCCGCGAGCGCAAGAAACACGACGACGACGAAGCAAAAGCTCATGGACTTCATGCCGGATAAACCGATGATTGCCCAGCACTCACTCCACTCCACTCCACTCCAGCATTGTCACCACGAAAGATATAAGCAGTGGTAGCAGCACAGCAATGCATCATGGTGCGTCCACTTTGAGCGCGTGAGTGGAAGTCACACTCAACAATCCAATTCCTGGCAGTGGAGTGGCCCCTGGAGTGTTTGACGGGAGTGTCCAACGCTTGTCATTGATCATCGGACCAGAAGATCTAAGTTTGCGCGATCGAGCGAGCAGTAGCGAGCAGGATATAAGCCGAGGAATCTCGCGGAGAGCTCTTCATCACTTCTTTCGCAGCGCGTGCGCCAAAGCCGGGATTTTTCACATGAAACCGGCTGGCCGAGAGGAGTGATCCCCACACGGTGTCGTCGGGTCCCCCCAAAGGCATGGAATTCACGATCTCTTCCGCGACCTCCAGCTGCCCAGCTCGTCCAAGAATGTCCACAGCGATCGCATAGTGTTCTTTGGTGGCAGACACTTCCGTATGATCCTGGGTCATCCGTACGAAGAGTTTCAAGCCTTTCTCCAAGTTCCCGGCGTGCGCGCACACGGCGAGGAGGCTCACGACGCAGATTTCGTTGGGCTCTACTCCGCTCGCGAGCAGCTGCGAGTAGAATGCGACGCCATCGCTGTGATTGCCGAGTTGCGCGTACGCTGCAAGCAAAGAGCTCCACGAAACCACGTTCTTCTCCGGCATTGCATCGAACAGTCTCTTTGCGTAGAGCAAATGCCCATTCCGGGCAAATCCAGCGACGATGGCGTTCCATGAGATCACGTCTCTCCGGCTCATCCGATCGAACAGCATCTTCGCTTGGATCAGCTCCATTCCCTGGAGAAACGCGCTGATCATTGCATTGCATGAAACCACGTCTTGCTCCGGGATCGCATCCAGGAAATGGCGTGACCCACTCGCTGTTCTTTGCGCCGCCATGCGCTCAAACGTGATCCTGGCTAGATCCTGGTGCCCAAAGCGCGCGTAGGCCGTGACCATCGCTGTCCAGCTCACGGCATTGAGCTCTTCCATGGAATCAAACAGAGCTTTTGATTCCTCCAGCTCGCCCCTCTCGGCGTAGGCCGTGATCATCACATTGCACGCGTCGATCGATCGGCAGGGCAATCGCTCGAACAAGCCCCTCGCGGATTCCAGATCGCCCACTCGCGCGTACGCGCCCATCATCGTGTTCCACGAGACCTGGCTCTTCTCGGGAAGATCCTCAAACATCTCCCTCGCGCGATCGATCTCGCCAGCCTCGGTATACCCCGCGATCATCACATTCCACACCACCGCATCCCACTCCAGCATCCGATCAAACAGCTCCCTCGCGCGATCCATCTCCCCGGCCTGTGCTCTCGCCTGGATCATCGCGGTCCACGACACCACATTCCTCTCGGGCATCGCGCCGAAGATCTCCCGCGCGCGCTCGAGATCTCCCCGCGCGACGCACGCCTGGAGGACGTTGTTCCACGAGACCACGCTCCTCTCGGGCATGGCAGCAAAGATCCTCTCGGCCTCCTCAACTCGCCCGCGATGGGCGTACGCCGCGAGGATCAAGTTCCACGCCGCGATGTCGCTGGCGGGCATACAATCAAACGCGATCTTAGCGTCCTCGGGACGAGCGCTCTGGACGTAGGCCTGGATGAGAGCGGTCCAGCACGCGATGTCGTGCTCGGGCATTCGATCGAAGAGCGCCTTCGCGGTGGCGAGATCGCCGTTCCTAGCGCAAGCATGGAGCATCGCGTTCCACGAGACGAGATTCCTCTCCTCCATCGAGAGAAAGATCGAGAGAGCGTCACTGATCAGCCCCGACTCGCCCAGAGCGGTGATCATCGACGTCCACGACACGACGCTCCACTCCGGCATAGAAGCAAAGATGTTCTTCACGGAGTAAAGATCCCCATTCTTGGCATTTGCGTAGATCAAAGCGTTCCAAGTCATAACATCCAACATCGGCATTTGATCAAACACGGCTTTGGCTTCGTCAACGTTTCCGGATGCCGCATAGCACTGCACAAGCGTCGTCCACGAAAAGATGTTTTTTTCCGGCATTTGGTCGAAGATGTTCCTAGTTAACAGCAGGTGCCCGGTTTGGGCGAATGCTGCGAGTAACGTTGTCCACGACACAACGTCGTGCTGCGGCGTTCCTTCAAACACTCTTTTCGCCTGATCCAGATGCCCGTGTTTAGCCAGCGCTTGTATCATCGAGTTGCACGAGACGAGATTGCGGCTGGGCATCAAATCGAAAACATCCTGCGCTTCCCGCAGATGCCCATTCTGGGCATACGCCGCAATGATGATGTTCCACGAGAAATCGTTGCGGGCGTGTGGGGGGATGCGATCGAAGACGCCGCGGGCCTCGCCAGGGCTGCCGCATTTGCCATACATCTGGATGAGGAGATTGGCGATGTAGCGATTGCGGGCGTGATCGCTGCTGTCGACGACGCGGGCGTGGAGGCGCCGGGCGGCCGCGAGGTCCCTGCAGTTGCCGCATTCCTGGATTTGCGTCGCCAGGGATTGAATCGTCGACGTGCTCATCGCGACGTCTCTTCGTCATGCCAGGGTGTGTAGAAAAAGTCCGTGGTAAAGATTTGACTATCTTTGAATTATTTTAAACTTCCTGCATTGTCTTTTTATTTTTCCAATTATGTGAGATTCTCTTTGGATTATCTTAAATTTGCAGCACTGTTTGTTTGGTTGGAGACAATGAAGAACAAATCGAGTTTTCTTTTAATTTCTTTTTGATTATGGAATTCGCCCACGTCTCTGGTTCTTAATTTTTAATTAACACTACTCGTTACGATTGTCGTGCTTTAGGTAAAGGCCAATATGCATCAGTCGACAACACCTAGAAATCCGGATATTTAATCTCAATTAACTGAATAAAGTGAAAGTTAAACAAAGAAAAAAGGTTATACTTGCCTGAAGTTGGAGCTGCATGAATTTGACATAATTTATAGCTTTCTCAAGCATGGTTACAAGGTCTACCTGCATTTGTCAAAGAAAGTTTCTATCAAGATTTTCCTCGTATCATCGAAGTTTCTTTACACAAACCTTGGAGCCATTTGGAACCAAGTCTTGCAAGATCTTCAAACGCTGGCTTATTCGTTCACGCCTTTGCTGCAAAATCAAAAAAAAGAAAACCAGCTCATGAGTTTGATCTGGTCTAAGATCTCCAGACTCCTCTCTCACCCTTGCGGCGATGCTTTGCGGATCATTGGCAGTCCCTTGCCTCGATCTCGGTTTTAAGTTCGTGTTGAGAGCAGTCGTGCAACAAGAAGAAGCCGGAGATGAATCGATCTGATCACCCAATAGAGCAAGAAAATGAGTTGTTTATCGAGATTCCGCGGTCCAGACGTGCGTACCTTTTCGCGTTTGGAGAGAGCGTTCGTGGTGTTTTGATCGTCCGCGCTTCTCTTCCTTGTTGGGCTTGAGCATGAGTTTGAGATGATCCTCGGAGCCCCAGGTTGATCAAGCGCCTGGGAAGATCCGAGCGGCGGCATTCTCCGATTGGCATCAGTCAAGTAATTCACGTAGAGCGGCGGATGTTCCATGAGGCTGAGATACTTCTCGTCCAGAGGCTCGACTTGGCAGTAGTATGCAAGCTCTTGTCCATGGAAATCTTCCGGATTTCTTTGATCTTGTGAGTGATCGTCAAGTGGAGTTAGAAGAGAAGAATTGCCAAACGAGGGATCACCCATCAAAGTTTGCTGGAGCTCTAGTTGCGCCTGGAAGCTCTGATTAAACTCTAGAGGATGGTACAAGCTCTTGGGAGCAATTGAGCTGCATTGCGTGTAGCCATGGGAGTTTACCGGCGAGGAATCCTCCACCAGAGGCGGTGGGAGGTCCGGCGAGAGCAAATCGAGAGAGCGGCAGCAAACCTGGGAGTAATCGAGGAAAGAAAAGTCACCGGGATCGCAGCTTGATCTGCGAGAGCTGCTGGAATTGGTGATGCTGGTGAAAGATGGCGAAGAAGAGCTTCTACTTCTCCTCACAACATCCATGAAGGATCTCTTGCTCTTGTTGTTGGATAGACTTGAAGTGCCAGTGATAATCTGGGCATAAACTTTCCTTGGATCTAAGAAGTTGTGTTCTTAGTAGAATGAGAAAAATTTGCGCGTTTGTCAGGGATCCCAGGCCAGGGCATTTATATCAAAGTCTACTTACTTTGGTGAAAATATTTTTAATCTGGCCTATGGTTAAACTCCAGATTTACTGATGTAAAATGTCAAACCCTCGTGTGCTCCTCCGCAAGCGTGCCACAGAAGTCGTACGTTCCGGATTTTCTACCCATATTTCTTCCGTGGAATGGTTTCAATCGCTCGCATGCCTCTGTGGATTTTGTTTTTTTTTTTCTTGGGGGACACTCCCATGTGGACTTAATCAAACCATATTTTGATAAAAAATGTAGTGATCCACTTCACTCCACCTTTGCAATCTTACGTAGAGATTTTGTTGTTTTGCTGCCTAAAGTATCAATGGAAAACATGTGATCCGCGCTAACAGGCAAACGGAATCGTGTACCATTAGTGACAAGCATGTCCGAAAGGGCATAGAAAAGTTACGGCTCATGGTTCACGCAAAATACTTGTTTACCAGCTTTTAGACCTAATGTTGCCCTAAAAGCAGGGGAACACGTGGCATGCAAGCATTGGCCCCATATCTCCTTGGAAGCCCTAGATATGGGGGAATCGATTAGGGTTTTTGGGTGCGTGAGATTCATTCAAATGGCATCCATGTGTCCAGGTGAGACGATTCAAATCGGCGCCCGCGCGATCGCGCTCATTGTGATTGAAATCTAGATAGGGAAGTGGAGGATGGGATCGCCGCCCCGCTCGCTTGCAATGGCAGTGCGAATCGTGTGAACGACGACTCGGACGATGATAAGCCTCAATCCTTCGGCGTGAATAAGGGAGCTCCAGCAATGGATCTTAAGCGCCAAGTCAAGGACGAGGAGCAGCCAAATGGATCGTCCTCCAGATTGGAGGCTTCCAGCAAGCCCAGCAGTTCCAAAGTTCCTTCTCCTGGCAGTGCGACCAAGCCTGCTCCCTTGAAAACTTTCGCAAAGCGCTCGCTTAAATCGCTGGAGAGCCCGGAGAGCGCTCCCAGGAAGAAGGCCAAGACCGAGGTAGACGATGGCGATGGTGGCTCTTCCGTGAGGAGGCTCATTGAGGCGTCGAGGAAGCCTGGGAAGATTGACGCTCCCAAGAAGATCGATGCGTCGAAGAATGCAAAGGTGGCCGTGAAGAAGGAAGCCGCGAGCTCCTCCAGGAAAGTTGACGGTTCCAAGACGAGGAAGCGAGTTCTAGACGAAGCGGAGACGAAGAAGGCAGTCGTGAAGAAAGCCAAAGTCGAGAAAGAAGAGAGCGAGGAGATGGAGGAGGAGGAGGAGGAGGAGGAGGAGGAGGAAGGGGAGGAGGATGATTTCGAAGGCTCGGAGGTTTCAAAGAAGGTTGTCATGAGGAAGTCGGCATCGTCTTCCGGCAAGAAGAAAGTGGTGGAGACGAAGATCACGAAGAAAACGGTTGTGAAGAAGGGAGGAAAGGATGGTAATGGTGGACAGAAGTGGACGACGCTGGAGCACAATGGTGTCATGTTTCCTCCGGCTTATCAGCCTCATGGAGTGAAGATGCTCTACAATGGCGAGCCAGTGGATCTTACTCCGGCACAGGAAGAGGTTTGCGGGCTTTTGTTGGTTGTTTCCGAGTTTAAGCGACTGAATTGTTTGTTCTTGTGGATACAGGTTGCCACAATGTATGCCGTGATGAAAGACACGGACTACGCAACGCAGGCCAAGTTTAACAGCAACTTCTGGCAAGATTGGAAAAAGATTCTCGGTTCAAACCATGTCATAAAGAAGCTGGAGCTTTGCGACTTCACTCCGATTTACGACTGGTACCAAAGCGAGAAGGAGAAGAAGAAGCAACTGAGCTCTGCGGTTAGTTTTCTCTGCTAGTATGCTCGGCTTAGACTGAAGCTTTGTTTTCTTTTATCAGGAGAAGAAGCAACTAAGAGATGAGAAGGCCAAGGCGGAAGAAAAATACACCTGGGCGCTTGTTGACGGGGTGAAGGAAAAAGTACGTGCATCTCTTTCTTTGAGCTAATGGTTACTTACACTGCATTTTCAGGTTGGAAACTTTCGAGTGGAACCTCCAGGCCTTTTCAGGGGGCGCGGTCAGCATCCTAAGATGGGAAAGCTCAAAAGGCGAATTTTTCCCGAAAATATCGTCATCAATATTGGAAAGGGTGCTCCCGTTCCGGAGTGTCCGATGCCCGGTCACAAGTACGTACGACGCTTTTTATGCGAGCTCTTTATGAGTTTAACTTGGACTTTACTTTTCAGCTGGAAAGAAATTCGGCACGACAATACAGTCACTTGGCTCGCGTTTTGGAACGATCCGATTAACGAGAAGGAGTTTAAGTACGTGTTTTTGCACCCAAGCAGTAGCCTCAAGGCTCAGAGTGACATGAAGAAATACGAGAAGGCTAGACAGCTGAAGGTTCGGTGTTTTTTGTAGCTTTGCCTCGCTTCACTCATGCGATTTTTACAGGATTACATTGACAAGATCCGGAAAACATATACGAAAGACTTCGGCTCTACAGATCCCACAAAAAGACAGATTGCAGTTGCAACTTATCTCATAGACAGGCTTGCCCTTAGAGCAGGAAATGAGAAGGATGACGATGAAGCTGATACCGTAGGCTGCTGTTCTTTGAAAGTAGAGCACGTCAAACTTTTGGATTCGAAAAAAATCGAGGTAAGGTCTCCTCTCGCTTTTTAATTCCGTCTCCTAACCTTGTTTCTTTTGCAGTTCGATTTTCTCGGAAAGGATTCCATCAGATATCTCAACGAAGTAGCTGTCGAAGAGAAAGTTTTCAAGGCTATAGGGGATTTTCAGAAAGGTAGTAATTCTGGTAGCATTGCTTCAAACGCTGCTGGTTGATGAATGCAGGGAAGAAAAGCGGCGATGATTTGTTTGACAGGCTAGACACAAACAAATTGAATGCTCATTTGAAGGAGTTCATGCCGGAGCTCACTGCAAAGGTTTTCAGAACGTATAATGCCTCCATCACTCTCGATAACCAGGTTTGGCTTGAAGTGTTTTCTTTCATGCTAGTTCTTTAAGTGCAAATCGCCAGCTCGAGCATACGGATGGCTCAATCGTCCCGGAAAAAATTGGAGACTACCAACGAGCAAACAAAGAGGTGAATAGCCTTGCAAAGGAAACGTTTGGTCCCTTTACAGAATGTCTTTGCAGGTGGCTGTTCTCTGTAATCATCAACGGACGGTGTCCAAGAGCCATGGCGCCCAGATGGAAAAACTCGAAGGAAAAATGGCCGAGCTAAAGGTTTTGAGTTACTTTTCTTACTAGTGGCATTGTTCTAAGGCTTTGCACCTCAGGCTCTGCGTGAAGAGATTGTTATAGACTTGGAGAGAGCTAGGAAGGGAAAGCCTCCTCGGAAGGATGAAGATGGCAAGACAAAGAGGAACCAAAGTCCAGAACAGTAAGTAACGCTCATACTTTCTCTCTTTGCTCAAGTTGGATCGAAACAACACAGGCTGGAGAAGAAGCTAGAGCAAACCGATAACAAGATCCAAAAGATGGAACTGGACATGAAAGTTAAGGACGATCTCAAGACAGTCGCTCTGGGAACTTCCAAGATCAACTATCTGGACCCACGAATCACCGTCGCTTGGTGCAAGAGGAACGACGTACCCATCGAAAAGGCAAGTAGCAAAAAAAAAAAGAAAAAAAAAAAAAACCTCGCACGAATGACTGACCTGTGGAACTCTTGACAGATTTTCACGAAATCTTTGCTCCAGAAATTCACCTGGGCATTGGAAGCGGAACCAACATTCCGGTTCTAACCCAAGAGAAATCCGTGCCGGTGTACCATTATGTGAAGAAGGTTTTGAGCAAGAAAACGTTGACAACGTTGGAGAGAACTCAGTATGGACCGCAAAAGCAATCGTTTGCTCGTCGCTCGTCCCAGGCCTCAACCTGCATTGACACCACCACCATTCGAGTTTTTTTTTATTTTTTTTTGGTTTTTCAGTCTCATCGCCTCGGCTCGAGAGGAAAAAGAGGATTCTTTACCCATTCGATGGGGCACAATGACTTGTAAGCTCGCCTGTACTTCTCACATCTCGAATCGCCCTCGCCATTTTCTTGGATGCATCTAACACAAGAAGAAGGAAAATTTGATCTCTTCTCTCCAAATCCTTTCCACTCACTTGTGATACTCCACGTATTTCGTGAAGCAATTCTTCGTTTGGTTGGTCACTGGGAAGCGCGAGTCGGGAGGGCACGTCTTTATATCTTTGGCCTGGAAAGCAAAAAAAAAGGAAATCAGTCGATCCAAAGCAATTGATCCGATGGACGCACCGTGATCTTTGGTGTCGATTTCTTGCCGTCCTTGTCTCCTCCTTTCTTGGCCTCCGCCGAGGCCACATTTCCCTCCATGCCATCGTCTCCATGCCCGCAAAACCCTTCCCATTCAGCTGAATCATCGTGACCTTTCAAAACGCGCCCATCCAACGGCTGCAGTTTGCCCTACCGTTAAGTTCGTTCGTCACTCGAGAGCCTCGTCAAATATCAAACTCGTCAGCCATGGAGGATCAACTTCTACACAAAACTCTCAGTCAGGATTTGCTCAACCTGTTTGAACCTTCTCAAGCTTCCTACAAAACGCTCGTTAACCGGGTTCCAAATTTTCCAATTTACAAAGGAGGAACGCAAAATCTCCTCAAAACTTTTGCTTTTTCTGTACAGAGCTTAGTCACTCAGCTGAGATCGAATCCAGCTTCGGCAGCTATTGCATAGAGTAGCTTCTCACGAATCGTATCCTTGCTACAAGAAACAAGGAAAGAACAGATCAATGAACTGCTACAAGTAAGAAAAATAAACACCAACGAACCTTTTGTAAGGAGGGAGTTTCAGGAGGTTCAAACAAGTCGCCGACGTGGGGAGTCTGTCAAGAGCCTCCTCTGCTGCGCCTTCGGGAGCGGTCCTGGAATCGAAGGACAAAAGAGAGAAGAAGAAGAACAAGTGAAGAAAATGGTAAGGTGAAAGAGCTTACTTCTGGATGCAAAATCGAGGCTCCAGGTATTTGAAGCCGAGCAATGGCCCTCTCGAGCATCCTGTAACGAACCTGCAAATGAAAACGGTCACGAACACGAAATGAAAACAAACGGACACGAACTTTAGGAACTTCCGCTGCATATTTGCATCCAGGGCTTTCACGGTGTCCCAGAACATCTGAATCACCGGATGGTTCTGCCAAAAGAAAAGAAGTATTCGCTCGCCACGCAATGAAAGAGAAGTATTCTACCTCATGATAGCCACCACCATAGTTCACGTTGTGATGGAGATCGTCTATGTCCATGGCATCTTCAAATCCGGAGATAAGGATCTGCCACAGCAACAACATAAGTGCTTTTTCCAACCAGCGGACATGTGAAACTAAACCTGGAGTTCGTGCTCGTTGAACATATCTAACCATTCCGGGCTTATAAGTTGTTGAAAGCCACGCAAAAAATGGTTACTTTGTTGCCGGATCTGCAGGAACAAGTGACTGACTGAAAAACCAAGCAGCACTAACCTGGTGATTCAGACGGTGATTTGCTACCAAGTGAATGTATCGGTAGACGTTGTCTTTGGTGACTTGGATATCCTTTCCCCCTGGAAGAAGCTCTACCTCTAATTGCTCTCCATATTCATTGTCTTCAATTACGAAATAGAGGCCCAGCTGCTGCACCATATTTGGGTTGTTCTGTAAAACAAGCTCGTCAGGCCAAAATCAAAGAGCTCAGTTATACCTTCAAGAAAAGTAGATTCTTATAAAGCTCTGGATCCAGCGAAGGTAAATCGTGTAGGTAATTGTGCCTGCGAAAGAAGAGACTAGTAAGCTAACACGTAAAGCAGCTGTAACTTACTTCTTCCTCAGCTTACGCAGGAAAAACATGGCAAAAGGTATGTCCACGAGAATCCCTTCAAACATTGCCTGCTCGGTGAATGTTAACGAGGAAATAAAAGTTCCTATGCAAGCTCACCTTTCCCAATATTTTGCCAAAAAACTCGAAGTATTGCAGATGCTCGTCGTTGACCATATGGGACGCTGGGTTAGGATACAAAAGATGGTCCGCAGTTTCCTGGAATACGTTGTAAGGGCTGAGCGCGAATGCAGGTAGTTACCTTGAACAAGCCATATTGTATGTCAAAACCTGCACTGGTTATGTTTTCCATAAAATCTTTAAAAATGCCGCCTCCGTCGACTCCGGCTTCCTCAGCACCGAGTTCATTGACGTAAGAAACTCTGATCTGTACAAGCACGAACGTCAGAACTAGAACTAGCTTCAAATTTGTGAACCCATTACCGTTCCCCGCAGAGACTCGTCGCTGAGCACATTGAACTGCATAAAGGCGTCCTCGATAATACGATCTCGTTGCACTTTGATTTGAAGTCCATATTGGCGGGACGTGTTTTGCCTTGCAGCAGTTCGTTGAGCCTGCAGTTACGCATTACAGGAAGCTAGTAAAGGGAGACGGGGAATTACCGTGTATACACGAACTCTGAGTGTGAACGGTATTAGAAAAGGAGCTCTGTTGAGAACCTCCCGGGCTTTGGTATTCTCCCCTTCTGCCTGCGTACGTCACGGTGCCTTGAGTTACGCGAAAATGATAGTAGGAAATACCTGGTGGAAAAAGCTTTCTTCAATCGCTTCCCTTGCATGAAATGTGTGTGATGGTGCAAACTGCCGCTTGCTATTGCGGTCATGCAGCTGCAAGGAATAGAATCATAAGGAAAGAATAGTAGAAAGTGACGTACCTCCGCCAGTAGACTTGCAGAGACATTTATAAAAAATTGACGCATGTTTTGAAACACAAATATATCGGAAGCGACGAAGGCTGACGGCTTGAAAGGCATAACCCACAGAAGCTGCCAGAGTCCCTACAGTAACAGACAATGTCAATCGCTTTTATCAATAGTATCTGGTTGCGCACCTCCTTCAAAATAAGCACCAGTTGCTTAACATCTTCTATACTTATCGGTTGTTTCATGTTGTAGAACTCATCGTTGTCCATGCTAAAAAGCAGATGACTGCAAAAGAAGTCTTTAGAGAAGCACGCGATCATTTTGAACGCACCTGAAGACGGGACAGAAAACCGCAAGTGGCAGCATCCAACCAAGTAGCTCTGGTGATAGCTGCGCATCCTGAGAAGGCAGCTCGATCGCTGGCCAGTTGTTATTCAGCCGACAAGAAGTAATATATTGCCACAGTGGAGGCACCAGGTTCGCAACGTATGCCAAGCGCGAGACTATTGTAGTTCTATCCAGTACAGAAAATGCCGCATATAAAAAGCCGCAAACGGCAGAAACCGCACTGGCTTCCGGAGCACCACCAAATGGTGTAGCAACCGTATTCAAATCGAGTGGAGCTTGTGAGAAGGCAACCCTCACCTGGAAGATAGTGAGAAAACGGGTTTTGAAAGATAAAAATTTCATGTACCATTTCTTTCAGGAACATCCCATCAGACGCGTGCTTTAGCTGGGATATCAATGCTGGTTCTAAAGCAAAGCTCTCTTCAATGTCAATTTTCATGTCGTCGTCCTCGCTGGCTGCAAGAAGAATGTTGTTAGAAGAATAATAACGTGAGAGTGTTACCATCACTGAACGTTTCCTTCGGACAAAGAGCACAGGTTATCGGTGGAGTGCTCAACAGAGTCCGTGCTACATTTGCTATATCTGTGACCTGCAATGCTCTCGTAACATACATTTATCAACAGGAGGCATATCAAACTTACCAGCTGAATCATAGCGTTTGGTTGTTGCATGGCGAGTCGTGAGCTTTCCAAGAGGTTTCCCAGCAAGCAAACAAATGACGGAAACTCAGGGCTTACATCAGAAGGAAGAGAGGTCCTCAAGTCAAGTTTATTTATGGCTGTTTGATGAACAACAAAAGCCCAAACACCGTCCGTAACGCTGACCTGTGAATGTCTCATATAAAAAACTTTTTAGAAAACGAAAGCTTTCGGACCTCTTTCAGACGCGGAAGTCGTCGCCAGAGAAGTGGAACAGAAAATATCTGAGCCGGGAGACTCCAGGTAAATGGCACCGGCTTCAAGTACTGAAACTTTTCCACATACAAAACAGAGAGCTGATGTACAAGCCGCTCCAAAGATAACATCACCAATGATCGAGCATCTGTGTTTTTCTGGAAAAGAAATGCGTTGTAACACAAGTAGCCTGGAAGTGAGTAACATACCAATGTCAAGACGAGATCACGAAGAAGACAAAACATCTTGTTGAGTGCAAGGTGCTCAATAAGACTTCCAGACCAAGGCAACTCGACCGTTGCAAGGCTGAGAATCGTGCGCACGAGAACCCCTGCGACATCGTCTCTGGATCCATCTTCTGGAAGCATTAACTCTTCCTTAAGTGATTCTCTGTAAATCCAATGTAAACAAGAAAACAATCACGACTGCGTTACTCTCACATACCGGTGATGGTAGAGACCTTGTAGACAAAGAATCGCAAAATGCTTCACTCTATAGTTAATAGCACATCTTTGAGTCGTATAGTCTCCGCTAACAAAAACCGAAAAGACACCACCTTCTGTGGATCAAGTCAGGCTCCAGCATTTTCATTCAATGGAGCTTACCCGTTTCACTCATGCATCGAAGAAAATGGCGGCAAGCTCCAGCCAGCCGGTAGAAATCCGCTGAATTTTTCGGAGAGATCATGAAGAAAATCTGAGGAAGATATAAAGACTCGGGCTTGAAGACGTTCCTGAAAATAGAATAGAATCTATGAGCTCCAAATCTATCAAAAGCTATGAGCTCTGCAAGAATCACCTGTCCGCTCTATCGCTAAATTCTCCGAAAGCTGCGACGAATTTCTCTCGAATGAGGACCTGATTGACCGCTACGTCTCGCCTTCCCCGAAAGCATTTCTGGGAACAAGAATTCGGAATCCGGGAATGAAATGGAGGACACTACCTGGATTCGAAGAGCGCCTTGCTGCCGCAGCCGCGCTCGCTGCCGCTGCTCGCGCTCGTCCTTGACCCTGTTGAGAGTCCCTTGCCGATCGCTCTCCTTAGAGCTGCGCCCTCGCAGCTCCACCTTGCGCCGCAGCCCCGGATCGCCGGAGAAGAACATCGTGACCTAGAAATCCAGGACGCTGCAAGCCCGCTACGCTACTAAATCGCCATAATCCTTCTGCTTGCCCTCGTCTGTGGTTGCATTGTATTGTCTCTCATAGTTTTAAGAAAACCGACATCGGACGGTCCACACGCACGACATTCCGGACCTAGATTCCCTCCAATCACAGCTCGTCCATTTTATTTCGCAAAGTTAGGGTTCTAGCAGCGATGATTCAGTGCTTGTTCCTCCTCTCCGATGCCGGGTACGCCTCTCTGAGCTATCTGTGGTCTAAGCAGGAAATTTCCCTGTGCAGTGACGTGATTCTTGAGAAGCAATGGATGGGAAAGCGCGTGGAGCGATCCATTTGCAGCTGGTTCTGGCGGCAGCGATCAGAGATGGAAGATCAGGTAAGATCAAGCTCTCTTTTGCCAAGACCTACATTCTTTCTGGCTGATCGTCCAGGATCCTCCCTCCGTTATCGCGTCTCCGACGCATTACCTTCTACACATTGTCCGGGAGGGCGTGACGTTTCTGGCATGCACAGCGAGTGAGATGCCTCCTCTTCTGGGAATCGAGGTTCGTGTTTGAGAGCTTTTTCTTGCGTTGATTGGTTTCTCTTTTTGAAGTTTCTGTGCAAGGTTGCAAGTGTTCTAGAAAACTATCTAGGAGGATTGAATGAAGATATTCTCAAGGACAATTTCGTGATCGTATACGAGGTGATTGAAAGTTTATCAGTGGTGTCTTTCCTCTGATGTTTCGCTTGCTCGTAGATTCTCGACGAAATGATGGACAGCGGATTTCCTTCCACGACTGAGCCGAGTGTGTTAAAAGAGATTATTGCTCCTCCGAATTTGGTCAGTAGAGTTCTCAGTGTTGTCACCGGGACTTCGTCAAGTTTGAACGCTGCTTCTCCTCTGGCAACTTCATCGCAAGTTTCTTGGAGGGCTAGTAACGTGAAGCACTCGAACAACGAGATTTACTTTGACTTGGTCGAGGAGATGGATGCAGTTTTTAACAGGTATATAGGCAGCACTATTGCTATCTCTAAGTTTACAAAGTTGTGAGTGCAGGGATGGTTTCGTCGTAAAATGTGAGGCTTATGGAGAAATCCAAGCGACCTCGAGATTGTCCGGGATGCCTGAACTCTCGCTGACGTTTGCAAATGCCGACATTCTACACGACGTAAACTTTCACCCCTGTGTGCGATACCGAGCATGGGAAGCGGACCAAATGTTATCGTTCATTCCTCCAGATGGTGCATTTAAACTCATGAGCTACAGGTTTGTTCTTGTTTTGCGCACTTACTAGCACTAACTGATATCGTATTTGCAGAGTGAAGGGCTTAAAAAATCCTCCCCTGTTCGTTCGTCCTCAATTGAGCTCTGGCGAAGGAATTTGTCGTGTAAATGTTCTAGTGGGGCTTCGAGGCGATCCTGGGAAACCCGTGGATGCTATTATCGTTCAACTACCTTGGCCTCCGTCTGTGGTGTCCACAAACCTGAGTCCTAGTGTTGGAACAGTTACGTACAGCTTTTCTACAAAGGTAACACTAGAGCTAACCTTTCTTTATGATGTTTCTAAGTCTTATACTTGCAGGTATCAACGTGGATCATAGGACGTATTCCAAAGGACAAGTCTCCTTGCTTAAGTGGCACTTTGCAGCTGGAACCAGGGATCAATCGCTTAGAAGAGTTTCCAACTTTCCTGGTTGGTTTTAAGATCCAGGGAACGGCCGTGTCCGGTCTGAAAGTAGACAAGATGGACATTAGAAACGTGGAATACCGACCTTACAAGGGATTTCGTGCAGTAACAAGAGCCGCCAGCTACGAAATACGAACGTGAAATACTTAAAAGGCGGTAAGACATTCCCAAACATATGTTTTGTTTCTCACTTTTTGACTGTGCAGCGACGATGTGAACGGTAGAGGACGCTGTTTCTTTTGTGATTAAAACTTTTTCCGGGCTTCTGGGGCTCATGCCAAGAAGACGGACGCCCACACACTAGCCGCATGCACGGCCTCCAGGTTCGCATAAATTCTCTTCCATAATATAGTTGAGTGATATCTCGGAGCCGTAGAGCTATAGCTATGGGTGGTCGTTTAGCATTTTCTGTCCCCATCTTCCTGGTTTTGCTAATCGTCTCTGCTGCTGACAATGCAGGACACTCGAGAAAAGTTTCCATCTCTCCGGCTGCTTCACCGCTCTCTCCCCTTACCAGCGGCAGCGGTGGTAATGGTAATGGTCCTCCCGATCCTCTCAAGGGCGGTCCTTTACCTCCACATCTTCGTGGAGAAAAAGTTGCTGCGAATGATCAACTTCGCCTGGAAAGTGTTCGTGCCGTGGAAGACGAGAGGCTTTCGGCTATGGATTCTCTGCAAGTCACCAGCATTCTAGCGCCATCGCAAGCTCCGGAATCGTCAGCTCAGTCGACACCTCCGGCTCCAGGGACCATTGACGGCTCACCACCTTCGCACACTCCAAGAATTACCATCAGGGGCCGAGTCACTTGCGAGCGTTGCTCCACCAAGCACAAGACCAAGACCCATGGTCTCTCTGGTAAGAGCTTCCAAAGTTCTTCCGAGAAGTTTTCTCTCGTTTTCTCCAGGTGTTTCCGTGGAGCTATCATGCCCGCAAGCAAACTTAACGATGGTAACCCAGCACCATGGCCAGTTCTCGATGGGGTTCCACCACTTGGAACCACTGGGCTTCCCGGGTAGCTGCGCCGTGTCCGTCATTACGTCATCGCTGCCATCCACGTGTAACGTTCCCGTTGGCTCCGCCACCAATTCTTTCACACCGACACTGCATTCCACCTCGAGCAAGGAGACCGCGTACGTGGTACCAGCGTTTGAGTTTACCAACGGGGACAATTGCAAGTAAAAGTAAACCACCAATCGTGGTTAAAGTAAATAAATGGGTGAAATAAAAATTCACGTTTTCTTCGTGGCCACCAAATGCGCCACGTCACGTCAGCAAGTGACTAGGAACGGTCACTTTCCACGTCGGATAGATCTTTGTTTAACTTGGTCTTCGTTCCATCGCGCGCCCTATTTCATTTTGTGCGCGTGAAGCGTTTCTTCTTCCATTTTTCCTACGATCGGAGCCCTCAGCGAGCGATTTCCAGCAAGAATCTGCAAGACTTTCGTGTTTTTCGATTGATCTCGAAGCGGCATTCTGCGATTTTCAGCGAAGAGGAGCCGGTCGATCGAGGTAGGGTTTCCGGCGCCTTTCTTGCCCCGTCGCGCGGCCGGATTTGCGAAGAATCATGAGTCCAGGAAGCTTTCCAGGCGCAGAGGCGGCTCTTTCGTCCCCATCGAGGTTCAAGACGTGGAATCCGGGCTCCCAATCGCACGGGAGGGTTTGTAGAGGGTCGATTATCGTCAGCGGCCTCGCATTGTCTCACCCCAGGCGCTCCGACTCCATACGATTCCTCCGCAGAGGAAAATGGAGACGGTCTCCACTAAAATCGAGGCTCTACATCTTGGCCGAGAATCGAGTCTTCACACAGGATGGAGCTAATCCTGTTCCGGATCTAGACCAGCAGCGCCAGCACCAAGTCTACGTTCCAGCCGCGGGAATCCTTCCTCTCAATCTCGACGTAGAGAATTTTAAAGGCAATTCGTCCGACTTAACTTTCAAGGAAGCCAGGAAGGAGAGTCCCTTCGAGCAAGAAGCGTGGCGATTGCTCAGGGCCTCCATAGTGCAGTACCAAGGCTGTCCAGTGGGAACGATTGCCGCGAACGACCCCACTGACGCTTCGGCTCTAAACTACGATCAAGTTTTCATCCGCGATTTTGTTCCGTCGGGCATTGCGTTTCTACTGAAAGGAGAGCCAGCCATTGTTCGTAACTTTCTACTATGCACGCTAAGGTTACAGGTAAAGTTATTCCTTGTGTGTGATTATACTAAGTTTGCTCTATGAATGGTGGTAGAGCTGGGAAAAAACCGTTGATTTTTACAGTCCTGGGCAGGGTCTAATGCCTGCAAGTTTCAAGGTTCAATCGGTTGCCGCTGAAGAGGACACTTGCGAAGAGATCCTGGATCCAGACTTTGGAGAAGCTGCTATCGGAAGGGTTGCACCAGTAGACTCAGGTGCTTAACGTTTCTCTTTGTTGGATTCCAGTTTCATCTTCATTTGATATTCTCCAGGTCTGTGGTGGATAATTCTCCTCCGAGCTTACGGTAAATCCACGGGCGACTTGTCATTGCAGGAAAGAATGGACGTCCAAACCGGCATAAGGATGATTCTTAAGTTATGTCTCTCTGACGGGTTTGACATGTTCCCGACGTTGCTGGTCACGGATGGCTCGTGTATGATCGATCGTCGCATGGGCATCCACGGCCATCCTCTTGAAATACAGGTGCTTATAGTCATTTCGCTTCGAGAGAAAATACTAACCGTCTCTCGGAACACAGGCGCTTTTCTACTCGGCTCTTCAATGTGCGAAAGAGATGCTTATCCCAGACGAGAAGTCTCATCAATTGCTTACAGCGGTTAACTCGCGACTTAGCGCACTGTCGTTCCACATAAGGGAATACTATTGGCTCGACATAGCTAAGCTCAACGAGATCTATCGCTATAAAACCGAAGAGTACTCGCATGATGCTGTGAACAAGTTTAATATTTATCCCGAGCAAATCCCGGATTGGCTTGCGGACTGGATGCCCGATCATGGAGGGTACTTTATCGGCAATCTACAGCCGGCTCACATGGACTTTCGGTTCTTCTCACTGGGAAACTTGTGGGCGATAGTATCTTCCCTGGCAACACCACAGCAATCCAGCGGAATTCTCGATCTCATCCAAGACAGATGGAAGCACCTGGTCGGAAGCATGCCTCTCAAGATCTGCTTCCCGGCTTTTGAAAACGAGGAGTGGCGAATCATCACTGGCGGTGACCCCAAAAACACGTAAGCTTTTGTAAATTTTGTGTTGGAAGTCATAACTCTGTGAGTTTTTCCAGGGCATGGTCTTACCATAATGGAGGTTCCTGGCCTACACTCATCTGGCAGGCAAGAAATCATGAAAAGATGATCCATGGCAAAAAAAATTCTGACGCTGCCTTGTTACTCTTTGACAGTTTACACTAGCCTGCATAAAGATGGGAAGATCAGAAGTGGCGTACGAGGCTCTAGAAATCATGGAGAGGAGAATCTCCAGAGACCGCTGGCCCGAGTACTACGACAGCCGCACGGGGAAGTTTATAGGCAAGCAATCGAGACTCTTCCAGACATGGTCCATTGCTGGCTATCTGGTTGCCAAGCAGCTCCTGGCCAATCCCGAGGCAGCCACTTATCTTACGTGCGAAGAAGACCCTGGCTTGCTCGATGCTTTCAGCTGTCGAATCAGTTCCAAGCAGCCAAAGAAGGCCTAAAATGTCAGAGTGATGTGGTTTCACTCGACACAAAACAGGGGCTGCGGAGAGATTTTGTGACAACACGAAGTCTCCATGCTGTCCACAAGAGACGTTCTTGTCTCTGGTGAAATCTCAAAGGAGAAACATCAACAACTAACTTGTATAAAAATTTATTTTTGGTTTGCCGTTAAAGCAAAGTTGTTTGTTGCTATAGCCATAGATTAATTTAGTCGTCGTGCCGTCGGATGACGATCGTGCGGTTCCTGACGATTCTAGGGCACCACTAAAACTCATGATATTATTCCAACTTAATTTTCAATATAGGGTTTTCAGCTAGCAGAATGGACGTGGAATTGGCTAAGGTGGAGGCTCAAATCGGGCTTCTTGAGTCGCAGATCCAAACGGTTGGGGAATCTTTTCTCTCTGCCCTTCAGAGTGGCAATCAATCTCTGGCGGAATATTGGCGGAAGGAGGAAGAGCAGCTGCGGAAGATAAAAGGGCGGAAGGAGGAAGAACTGCTGCGGAAGGAGAAAGAACTGCTGCGTGAGGAAAAACTCCTCCTCCTCAAATCTAATGGTAAGTCATTCTTTGTGTGTTTATCGATTTGGCTGTGTGCTTCCATGTTGCTTTCGGCCATGTTTGCCTAAGGTAGCTTCACTTCGCGTTTATTTTGAGTTGCTGGATGTGTATGCCTTCGGTTTCTTTTGGAGATCGTCTCTGCGTATTTGCCTCAACAGTATCTTGCCTGGCTCTTTGGGATCGTGGCTTATGAAATCTGATGTCTTTTATCCATGTCTTGTAGCGAGGTAAGATGCTATCGCTTGATCTTTTGTCTGACTGCATCGTTTGCCCTTCCTTCTAAACACGACTTTTTGTAATTTTGCAGCGGCGAGAAGAGAGCCCATTACCAAAGGTACTGAACGCCTGCTCGTCCTTTATCGATAGCGTTTGGTTTGTTTTGCAGGGGTTGTGGAAGCTATACTACACAAGTGTTGGGATCAACTCTCGGGCACTATTTCCAGCATGACCCCTGAACACGCGTTCAAAAAAAAGTTCCCGCTCACCAAGGTTCCAATTTGCCAGATACAGGTTTCGGGACGTTGGCAACCGAGTCTTTTGTGGCATGATCTGGAGCAGCCTCTTGGTTCTGGAGAGATTCTTTCATTGATGAAAACATCCAAGCCCGCTCATTTGATTCTATTCGACATCGCTGGATCCGGAAAGACGCGCTGCTTATACGAGATTGCGGCGCAGAAGAAGTGTCTTTACTTCTCCGGCGTGCGTTCCGGTTCGCCTACTGCCGATGGCTCCCGGGACCTGTTGGTTGTGTCCGAGACACTGCAGAGGCTGTATCCAACAGGTCCGATTCCCGTCTCATCCCTCACGACCTGTTTGAAGGCGGTGCTCCTGTCAAGGCTTTTCCTTCACCGAAAATTGGACGACCTCCTCAAGCCAGTCAGCAATTTGACATTTCTTTTCAACCAGGTTATGCACCGGCAGCTCAAATATGTTCAGGCAGACCCTTGGGCCTATTTAACTGGGTGCATCTTGACGCTGGCGGAGTCAGTAGATGATCTTCGTGATTTGAACTCTGCGTTGAACTGGATGCTCTATCCGTACGCCCGGGACTGGCTGGTTATTTTGGACGAGTGCCAGGAGGTGAACACATATCTGAAAGACAGGTTCATGTTAGGGGATGGGAAGGCGAGATCAATGCTTGATATGTTTGTTGTCGCTCTACGGGGTGCTGGCTTCAATAACACAGTAATCTTTGCTGGGACTGGGAGATCACTGTTTCATCGGACCACTCACATCTCGGGGGTATATTGTATGCGTTCCTGAGTTTCATGGCTAATGTTCGTGTCCACAGACTCGTGTGAGCCTCATGTGGTATACATCCTTTGGCGAGTTTCGGGATGGTGAGTCCCTGGAGCAATATGCTAGCAATGTACTGGAGGATTGCAGCGTCATAGACTTTGAGAGGCTCGGGGTGCTGTACAGAGGAAGATATCGGACGTTTGTTACTGCTCTTGAGCACTATATCCTTTCTAACCCGCCTCCAAACGCAGCTACGGGGTTTTTCTTGGATTATGCCAAAAAGACAACATCCACGAGGTACGTGAAATGTCGCCAAGCGGCAGAGCTTCTTGACTGATGACTGGAATGCCACAGGGGTGCATCAGCAAGCAATGAGATCAGTCCTGGAGATATGAACAGGACCATGCTCGATGATGTCTACCGATTTTTTTCAGCAGTCCCGAGCGATGAATTGGCGGCAGCGAAAGCTTTAGTTCAATCAGTTGTTGCGAACCACTTCTTTGGTACAGGAAAGGTGGTCGTGCTGAATCCAACGTTATCACTGGTGGAGTCTGGACTTGGGAGAGTTTGTTATAAACGACACGGGCTGATGAAGTGGGTGTATCAAGATCAAGACGGAATTATTGGGCATGCTGATGCAAGCGAAGGATGCCAAGCTGTAGAGATTTTCGAGCCGCTTGTTTGTCGTGCCCTGTGGCACTATTTTCAGGAGAATTCCTCCTTGAAACAGATCCAACAGCATCATTTTCTGGAGAAGGCCGAATTAAGTGCCAGTGCTACTAGGGAGGTTTATGAAACTGCCATTGCACAGATGCTTGGGGAGCATTTAGACGGGAAGCGTCTGGCTGATCTTTTCTCATCGTGGAACACAGAACCGATTCCTGCTATCTACAACAACACTGCAATTCTTGCCAGGCCTAAGGTTGATCACCTGAGCCTCGTTGGGACCGAGACGGAGGACTTCCGTTTAATCGATTGGATAAACAGCGTGACTAGCGGTAAAGACGACTTTTTTACTTTCTTTTCGACGGGCAGGAATAAGACTTGCGGCCCAGACATATGGTGGTTTCTGACAGTTTCGCAATATGCACAACCTGAGCAGGCAGACAAGCTTCAATGCGCTGGAGAACCAAGTAGTGGGGAGCAGGCAGATGATCGTGAGTCAGTGACAACTTTCATCATATGTGCAGCTCAAATGAAGACTCTCCAGAAAATGGCAAGGGGTGACTGTCGGAATTCGTTGGATCTTAACAAGCTATTTTTGCACAAGAAGGGTGGCAAAGGATATAAAAATGTTGTGAAGAGGGAAAAGGATGACGAAGCTGCAAGGCGAGTGAGGGAACTTGCAAACTATGGGTGCCTAAAACTTGTGGTCGCAACGGATTTTGTAGATTTGACGAAGTTTCAGCCAAAGGTTAAACAACGTCCAGCAAAGTTAAGGAAATTAAACACTGCAGGCTGTCAACAAGAATGTGTTCCAGCGTTGCTCGGAGTTATTGATAATACAAACATTTGCATGTTTGTTGAGCGATGGTTGATTGAGAGTGTTAAGATTTGTGAGGATTCTCCTGAATAGAATCTTAGAACTTTAAAAAAGTCTATGCTGGTCTGAAAATGTGGATGTAGAAACTGGAGCTGGTGTTCTGGACCCATCCAGTACCACTAGCCAATGCCAGTAAGCTGCTCTCTCACAAGATGTCCACTTCAATGAGACTTCATCACGTCCTCATTTAGTGGGAGAAAATCCTTTGCCGGTCAGTGACGACCTTGTTCTGGTCCTCCAGCAAGAGGGAGTATGAGGGATTCCAGCAAGCAATCCCTGATGGATGCGGACCAAAGAATGATGCTGAAATAATGGCAGTCAACACGATATCCACAGGATATCCAAGAGATGGGATGGTGGACAAGATTACGAGTGTTCCACTACAAAGCTGTATTCAAGCCACAAGTGGCACCCATGGTTAGTGAGAAGACTGGTGTGGAGCACACAATCAAAGCTGATTTCAGTTGATAGAGGAACATGATACTATGGTGGCAGAGCTTTTTGAGTAGAACCTCATCAAACTTAGTAGCAGTCCATTCTCCGCTCTTGTGTTGTTGTGGTACATAGTGTTTATGCTTGGACTACCAGGCTTTGAACAAAGCCATCATGAAGAAAAAATTTCTAATTCTCTGGGTTGATGAACTTTTGGACAAGTTTGGTGGAGCAGGATTTTTCTTTAAGATTGATCTCAACTGATTGGAAAAAAGAAAAGCATTTTGATTCATAAATCTTTTCTCTTTATATTTAAACTTTATAAATGGCCTCTCAAGTCATTTTCTTTAGTTACTTGCATCATGACTCTCCTATTTTATGTGGGCATATAGGACATCGATGTATGATTAAAAAGTTGTATAGATCTTTTTATTAGTCGGAGAGGTGATATAATGTTATTTGGTATATACATAATTGTGTTTGGTGCTAAGCTCATAATATTCTTCTTCATACAATAATTGAAGTTAATTATAATTTCCTGATTTGATGGGGGCTTTTTCCATAGTTGACTATTAGTAATAAGTATATCATTATTGCCTCTAACTACTTAACTCATTAAGTGAAAGTCAAGGCTCTTGTTAGTGTGTTAATGATGGATATTAGGTACTTCCTCCTCAATTGAATGATGTTTCAATAATCCTATCTAGAGTAGATTCTCTTGGATAATGATTTCACATTTATGGCTAGGTATTTAATTTGTATGAATTATTGATGATGTTGTTCGGTTTAAACAATGGTATAGAGACATTAAAACATGAAATACCATATTAGGAACATCTTCCTCAGCTATCAACACTTGCCAATACCTAAAAGTAAAATCTAATTTGATGAACTAATGACTTTTCCTCATATGATTCTAGAGATTAGTAGTATGAGAAAGAAGGTAGACATTTAGAATAATCACTTTGTTTAATGAATAATAGTCAATATAAAAGCAAATACTCCCATCAGGGTTTATCACAAATTAAGGTTCACATACCCAAAGACTCCAAAGCTTTTGGATAACACTTTTCTTTAACATTTTCTTAACGTTCATACGTAAAATCTTGATATCTTTTTGTGACTGACGCCCAAATAAGAATTTTGATTAGACAAGCATCCTCAGTTGGAATAGGATGATGTATTGAAATCTTGGCCTTAGATGACAAGTTAAAGTCAAAGAAATTAACATACTCTTCCTTGAGTCAGTCCACCATAGCAACATAAAAACTAACAAAGGGATTTGGAAAGGGAAAAATGAAAACATAGTAGAAAGTAATAAAGAAACAAAAATGATGAAAGTAGAGGTAAAAACAAAAGGAGGAAGGAAAACAAAAATGAAAAAAATACACAAGATATAGGAAGTATAATATAAAGAGAGAAGTCTCAAAGTCACATTTAGCATGATTATGCTGCAACTAATTCATATTAAAGATGAGGTTAAAAGCTTGACTCAACACTAGTCATAATAGTTGCATGATGCAATTATAAATGGCAATGTGTGATAACAAGTCGAGAAATAGAAGATAAACTCAAGTTAATATTAACCAATATAGAGAGAATAATAAGAAACCTCATGTTACAAAAATGAATTTAGAAAGTAAACACTGAATGAACTGGTGCCAAATGTGGTACTCATGAAAGAAGGATGAGCTCAAAAAAGGGTATTAATATTAGCTATAGAACTCCCCGAGTAATGAACAACCTCAAATCAAATAATTAAGTTCTTCCACTTAATAATAAAGTAACTATGGTATGATCACCTTCTAATAATATAAATATGCATAAAACTTCTTAAAGCCTTAAACTACTGATAAATATTTATTTGTTATGGAATAATTCACCTTTGCTGATTATATTGTACAATTGATATATGCAATAGGATGGCATTGACTAGGCACACTTAACATTTCATTTTACGCATGAATACTTTTAATATCAGTCTTAAAGGTGTGTTGATACAAGAGAGCTTGAGTGTGTTAGGATATACTAAAACTGAAAAAGATATCAACAACACTTTGAGATCTATAAATGCTTATTAGACTAAATGAAAGAAGATGATAACTTCAACAATATTGGCAATGGTGTAGTATGATCAAAAAAATAATCAACAAAACAATCGAGATATTGCACCCTTCCTAAGAGGTGTTATATATAATTCACACACTTTAGAATAAAGAACTTTAGGACAGCTATAAATTTGTTATGATCAACTTACAAACTTTCATGAGAAATACGGTACCCAAAATAAGTTATGTCCTGGACTTAAACACACATTTCAACCATTTCAACTTTAAATTAACTTCTCGTAATTGATTTAACACTTTACTAACATCACAAATATGCTTCACCCATGTCTTCTCTAAATGGATCAAGATATCATTGATAAAATCAATAGTTATCTTTGGTATACATAAAGAACTTTGTCTAGCATCTGCTAAAAAGTCACTAAAATATACTTTCACGAGTGTTTATCATCTATAGACAAATGGCTTGAAGAGATGATTTATTCGAACCTTTAAAGGGATAATTGCAAAGTATGTGAACTTTTAGCATTTGGATTAGGATGATTATTTATCATTTATTTAGTACATATGTGTCATAGGGGTATAAAATTCTATTGGTGCTTCATTATATAAACTCTTAAATAGTTATAATTCAATACTACCCATAAAGTTGAGTTTACTTTCATAATTACTATAGACAATTGATATGAGGTCATAGAATATGTATTTAATAAACATTCTTCCACTTGTCCGAGTGGAATCTACTAAACACTTGGGCCATGTATAGGTGGGACAACAATGGTGTTATAACACCTATCATCATCCATTTGTAAAGTACAAAGTGGATAACTTGGTATTAGTTTGTTTTCCCAATTTTATAATATGTGGTTTATTTATAAAGTGTAAACTCTTGTTTAAACTTCTTAAAAGATTATTCAACCTAATACTATTCAAACCCAAGGACATTTAACTCTAAGTATGCTAAAACTCTTAACCGATTGGAAAAAAAAATGCACTTTTATTCATAATCCTTTTCTCTCAATATTTTAACTTTATAGATTGTTTCTTAAGTTGTTTTTTTTTTATTGTTTATATAAGGCTCTTTGCTCAGTGGAAAGGACCATATCAAATGTTGTGGTAAGTTAAATTGCAAGTTTATAAAATTTGGTATAACATTCAATAGATTAATTTGCACATTTTTGTATTTCATTTCCATATTTAATGCACTCACAAGGTATATTAGCATCTTGTAATATAATTAGAAAAATATAGTTTCTTTTATTTAATTTCCAAATATTTGAGCAATAATATATTATACGTAACAACTATGAAATATAAAAATATATAGTATAAATTGGACATTAATATCCAAGTGCCTCTCACAGTAAGTAAATGTAAGTGAATCTAATATCACTCCCAACTTCTAATATTTAAAAGTACATATATATATATACCTATTATAATGTAAAACCTACTATTTCACATATATTTTATGATTAATAAAACTAAAGGCACATATAAGTTAGAAACTTAAATTAGCATTAACTTTGTTATTTATCTAAGAATTTTCAAGCTTTAGTTCTTGGGTCCACCTGTAAAACCCTAAAAACTGCTTTTAATATACAAAAGAATATTCTAAGACAGTATATTCTGTCAGCAACAAGAACAGGAAAAAAAAAAGAAAAAGGCGGCCGGTGTGGAAGTGATGATGGCGGCGGCGCGCAACGCGGATCAGGATTGATTGGGTCCATCATTTGGTCTGCGCAAATCACAATCCTTGCCTGCTGTGCCACCCGCCCAATTGGAATCCATGGGATCTTTCCGAGGCCATGCAGTCCCAGGCACGCTCTTCCTAGTCGTGGGCATCTGGCACACCCTCAATTCCCTCCTCAAGTACGTTTCCAACCCAAAGGGCTTCCAGGGCCGCGTCTGGCACGCCCTCCCCAGGGTCACAGGCTCCCTCCGCTTCCTCGAGCTCTACATCATCACCCTCGGCGCCCTCCTCGACCTCTGCATCGAGTTCTTCTACTCCCCCCACTTCCAGTACTTCGTCGATGGAGCCCTCAACGCCAAGCACCTCAACAATTTCGAGCACTCGGCAATGCTCCTCATGTTCTTCGTGCTCGGCGCCGTCGCGCTCTTCATCGAAGCTGCCGGGTACGTATCTCCTTTTTCGACACGATTCATCCAATCAGCAGCTAGTCAAAAAGATTAAAAGCCGTATCGAGAAAGACGAGTTCACTTACCTCGAGAGCGTTTTGCTTGCGCAGGGTGCTCCATCTTCCACCGGGAGCTCTCAACATCATCGCCGGCATGGCCTTCACCGCCGAGTTCCTGCTCTTCTACTTCCACTCCACCACGCACGCCGGCCTGGAAGGACGATACCATCAGCTCCTCGTCTACCTCATCGGCCTCTGCATCCTCTTCTCGTGTCTCGGGGCAGCCTTCCCTCAGAGCTTCGTCGTCGACTTAGCCAGCGGCATCTCCATCACTCTCCAGGGACTCTGGTTCTACGTCGTCGCCATGGCACTCTATGGATCCTGGGTACCACTGGGCTGCAAAGGCTCCGAAACTGGTATCAAGTGTGATGCCCCCGCCTATGAAACCCGCGGCCAGTCACTTGCAAACCTCCAGTTCAACTTCCTCATCGTCTCGGTTCTCGGTGCTGTCACCGTGCTATATGCGGTCGCTGCTCACTTCAAAGGCCACCCGGATGTGTTCTATGTTGACGAGTTCGATGCCAAGGCTGCAGCCGCTTCTACATAGAGAGATAGAACCCGATAATGCGGCGCCGAAAAAAGTTTTGTTGATTAGAAGTAGTTCCTGTCTTGTAGTATCTCAGACCCACACGGTCTCCAAAAAAACTCCGTCAAAATGTAGTCTCGACAAATCCCCTTACCTCCTAAAGCTTTCGGTAGAAGAGAACATACGCCTGCTTGTTCAAGACCATGTCCACGCTCACCTTGTCAACCATCCGGTCGTCGAATCGGAGCCACGAATCGCCGTACTTCGCATCGGCTGTGTAGTGCCCGCTTGTCACGTCTTTGCCGTGGTGCATTATGCTTGCTATCAACTCGTACCTCGAAGTGGCCTGCATTGCGTAAAACAAATGTAAGGTAACATAAAAGTGCATCCTGACAACTAGTATAACCTCGTTGCCTGGAGACAAGAGCTCTTTGCCGACCGTAAGCTGCTCGGAGAAATCGATAGCTCTGGAAACCTTACGCGTTCCACTGTTCCCATAGCCAAAGCGCAGCAGCTGCAGGATGAGTACCTTCGGCAGCGATACCACCTTGGTGCCTCTGCTAGAGTCCTGGAATGCAAAATATAAAAGGAGTCGGTACCTTCCCACACCTTCCCTGGTGAGAACTTGACAAACCTTCAAAGCGTCCTCCACGGAATGAACTGTTCCTGAACTGATATCCAGCGTCAACACGTAGAACGGTTCGACCTGTATACTGGCCTTGCTACCTGCCTAAAAGCTATCAGCGATCTTAACTTAGATTATATGCAACGAACCTTTTGGCTTGACATTGTTGTACAACTGTCCACAAAAAATGTCGGTGAGAGGCGACCAAATGCGACTGCATGTCCGGACTCGAGCAGTTCGATTTTTCGGACCCACTGTCTCCCACTCGTCGTCAACAGCAACACCCACCTCGGAAACAGTTCGACCATCCAGTTTAAGAAGCTCCTCGTGAATTTGATTCAACAGGAAGCAGAGGAACTCTGGCGCATCCTCCTGCCTACAATACGGACGTCAATTCTGCTAAGCCAAGCAATTGCTGAAAACCAACCTCCTTGGCTCGTTTGGACGGAACGCTGCAAGGCACGGATCGAACATTGACGGTACCAACGCTACTCCGGTTTGAACATCCTTGTTTGCAGATTCTCCTTTTCGGTAGTACAAGTCGGATCTAGTCTCGGATGAAGGGCCCTTCTCGAACTCGCTGATCAAACTGACAAAGCCATGCAGAGCCGGAAAACTTTCCTGAAACGTAAAACATCATATCACGAGCTAAAAGGAAGGTGAATTAACTGACCGGAGAAGGTGTTTTCCCTTTTAGCGTCAGCACCAACTGCAAGAAAGGTGGACAGGACAACAGCGCCTGGAGCGTCGAATTCAGGTAGCAAGAGTTGCCGGTGTTCACGAGCCCCCGTGGCGTGATAGCTGCTGGTTGCACCAGCGACGCCCATGACTTTGCGACTGTCTTCGAGGCGCCAGGATCACGCTCGCGTTGTCTCTCGGGGTTCAGGGACGTACGCTCCAACTGGCTGGCGACGTTCCTGATAGGAGTTACTGCGATAACCTTCGGCGATTGCGGCTGTGGTGGTGGCGCAATATGCTTTACACCGTTGGAAGGCTTTGTTGGCCCCGCGTTCGTCTTTGTTGTGTTCACCGGTGCCTTCTTCTCAGGAGATACGTTCTTAACCACTGGCTTCGAAGCGGACTTGGACTCTTGAAACGACAGCGCCTCATCTTCACTGAAAGATCCAAACAAGATCACCTGAAACGATAAAAAGAACACTGTCAAGCAAGAAAAACTCGCGATAAGAAGATTTCCGGGCATGGAGACTGGATAAAGCGGGAATTCATCCGAGGCAGAGAAAGTAAATGAATTTTGAGAGAAGATCCGAGAAATATTTACCAGGCCACCAAGCTAATGGATTTCGAGACAAGAGAGAAGTATCTACAGCACAGACTCGTCAATCATCCAGGCGCACGAACGAAAGAAGCGATCAAACAAGCACGGAAACCTCTCGATGCAACGAAATTTCGATCGGAATCGAGAATGCGGCATCGCAATCCATCGGGAAAGAGCGCACCTTATCCATCATGTCTTGCGCGGCGCCATGAAAACTCCAGAATCCGCGAGCCGATGCCGACCTAGAATCCCCGGGGCGAGAGCGCGCTTGAGCTGTAAGGACGCTATCCGGCAGCAGCAAAGAGACGCCGGCTTCCGCCCTAGAAAACGAGCACACACAATGTATGACTGCCAAGGGTTTAGGTTTTCTCACCTCGAATAAAAGGATTAAAAACTCGCCCTGGAATATACGGGGAAACAAGGAATATTCACTGCTGTGGCTTTTAGGGCTTGCTTTAGCCAAGGAAAGTCGTGCTAACTACTTCTAGTCCATGTGAGTTTACCACCAGAGCATTAAAGAGCCTTGCAAGAATTCGCGCTCCCGGTGACTGGGAATGAAAGAAAGAATCTTTTCCCACGACGTGAGGGGCGAGAATGACGGCCGTGCGCGGCCCAAAGCGTTTGAGGCCCACCGACGTCGGCCATATACGGCATTCCACGAGGGGAATGCCCTAACGGTCGGCGGAGGCGCGTTCGATCGTGCCTACGTGTACACTCCGGATGCCGTTGGAGCAGCCAGGTGGACGTTACGACGCGGAAGATGCGCCAAGAAGGAACTTCCCCCACGTTACCATCAATGGGATGTTCTCCATGATTATCGTTTTAGGGCGCTCGATCATTCCAAAACGAAGCGATCTAGCTGCCAAATTTTTGTCCCAGCTTTGTCATCGCAGAAAAATCAATCGCTATCGCCCGGATCTTTCAAAGAATGCATGCCAAACTAAAAGTCCAGCTTCACGGGCATCCAATTCTCGTCTTGTTCATTGGTGGGTCTGCTCTCCTTCTTTTGACACATATATGAGCTGATCCATCAATCCATCTAATCGCAAATGGGCGCACTGGGAAATCCTGGCAGCAATGCCGATATCACGCAAAGCTTGCTGTGGGATCACAAATCCAGCGCGAATTCCAATTCCAATCCCAATTCCAGCGCTGCCAAGACCCGGATCGTCAAGGGATTGAAGCTCACGGCGGGTCTCACGCTCCTTCAATTCATCTTCGCAATGTATGCTACATTTCTTCTCTATTTCATGAGCCCCAATGTGGATGTCAGTCACACGCCATGGACGTCTAGAATCGCCATCGCGCAGCAGTGGAAGCACATTCTCTGGCCGACAGGTAGCCATTCACAGGGGATTTTCAAGAACCCTAATTCTCCGCTATCAAAACAGGGCACCTGCCAGATCGAGGACCTTGCCTTCCCCCAGAAGAAATCTAACAACACACGCATGATCCAGCTCAAGACGGAGCTTTTCCAGGAGATCACGGCCTTTCAGCAGCGAAATTCCGGCAGCGAGACACTCCAGGAGCTGCTGGATCTTCCATCATCGAGCTCCAATTCCACCAGGATCACCGTCGTGCTCAATCACTTCAAGCGAAGAACACTCTGTGCCCAGCTGGACGCTCTCCTCGGTCAATCCCTGCCCCCTCAATCCATCTGGGTGCTCGCATTCGCCAGCCCCAATCACGACGCCCTCAGCCGGATCGTCGACGCCTACAACGATTCGCGCATCCAATTCGTCTCCTCCACCTTCGATTTCAAGTACTATGGCCGATTCCAGGTCGCGCTCCAGGCCGATTCGTGCGATTTCGTCTACTTCCTCGACGACGACATGATCCCGGGCAGGAGAATGCTGGAAATCCTCTCGCACGTCGCGGGGACTGAGAAGTACGGCAACTCAGTTCTTGGAAGCATTGGCCGGATCCTCCCATTCCGCCAGAAGGATTTCTCCTTCCCGAGCTATCGCAAATTCGGATCAAAGGAAGCTGGGATCTATCTCCCGGATCCAGCGTACGGCATCGTGATCGAGAGGATCGTTCAAGTAGATTTCCTCTCAAGCTCGTGGTTCCTGTCCGCCGAGAATGTCAAAGCTCTCTTCATCGAGACGCCATTCACATTCGCAACAGGGGAAGATCTCCATCTCAGGTGCGAATCTTTTAGAATCTTTTCGAATTTATAAACTTTCTTTTACGCGCTCTTTTTAATGTTCCAGCTATCAGATGCAAAAGTATAGGGACGCCGGCTCATACGTGCTCCCAGTTGATCCGACGGACCCGGCGACGTGGGGGGACAAGGAGCACCGTCTGGCATACGTATCCGAGACGACTGTCATACACAAGGATATCGTCGAAATACGGGACGATCAATGGTGGCGGGCGCTCTCTCGCGGCTACGTGACACAATGGTCGAGGATGAATCCCCAGCAGAGTGACGTCATCTTCTACGCGCACACTCTGGACCAGGTCACTGACTTGGCACCACTCATCGCGCGGTTTCGTGCCACGCCAGGGAAGAAGGCCTACGTGGCGGTCGCCGGTGGCGTGCACTGCCCGTGCAAGGAGGCCGCGCCACTGCTGGGCTTGCCCACGGAAGCATGCCACGAACGCCGGTTCAAGATCTTTGACCTGGAGATGGGCAGCATCGCCGCCACGTGGAAAGCGGGCGAGGGGGACCGTGGATTCTCGGGGCAGTTCCAGGAGATTTACGGCGCGATGAGAGGCCTGGTGAGGATACATTCCCCGGCAATAATCGTGACCGTCGCTGATTTGGAGCGTGGTGTGAGAGACGCCGTTGATCTTGCAGCGAAACGGGGCAATGCAACACTCGTGGAGCTGCCCAGACCGTCGATCCAGCATGCGTTGTGGATGGCCGATCTAAAACCCATTTCTCTCCAGCGTAAGTTATGATCCACTGCGTTTTGATAGATTTGTCAATCTTTGCTATGATTTTCCAGAATGGAACAAGATGACCATCGTGGTAAATATCATCACCCAGAACCGTGTTGGATCGCTCAATCGATTGCTCCAATCCCTCGCGTCGGCCCACTACTTGGGAGATAAAATCCACATGACATTCAACATGGATAGCAAAGTGGATGCTCCAACGCTAGAGCTCGTCCATGCATTCCAATGGCCACACGGGAGAAAAATCGTACGCCGTCGGATCATCCCAGGTGGCCTCATCAGGGCCGTGAGTGAGAGCTGGTATCCCGCCCACGACCACGAATACGGCCTCTTGCTGGAGGACGACATCGAGGTCTCTCCGTTCTACTACATGTGGCTCAAGTATGCACTACTTACGTACGTATATTCTACGACCGGGCCTACGGTTCCAATACCAGAGCTGGGCTCCATTGCTCTCTACACGCCAAGGCTGGTGGAAGTGGTCAAGGAGAGGCCAAAATGGAACGCTACGGACTACTTCAAGGCGCTCCACCCGAATACGCCGTATCTACACCAGCTCCCGTGTTCCTGGGGCGCTCTCTTCTTCCCAAAACACTGGAGGGAGTTCTACAAGTACATGGGCAGCCGCTATACGGAAGATGCCAAGGCGAATCCCGTACAGATTCCAAGATCCCGGACCAACGGCTGGCAAGCGTCATGGAAGAAGTTCCTCATTGATCTCATGTACCTCCGTGGCTACGTGAGCTTGTACCCAAACTTCCCCAACCAGACGAGCTTCTCGACCAATCACATGGAGCCAGGTGCACACATTGCGGCCGTTGATAACTCGCTAAGCCACAAGAGGGAGGACTTCACTGTGCCGTTGATGGAGGAGGACTTTTGGAAGATTCTTCCGGCACAGAGGATGCCACCACCTTCAAAGCTGCCGGTGATCAACCTCTTTAACCAGGCAGTGAGCATCAAAGGACTCAAGGCGGCTGGAGCAAAGCTGGAGCAGGATGTATTGCCTTGCAATGCGAGCCAGATTGTTTTGGTGGATCACATAACTGGCGATCCCACTAATTGTGCTAGATTTTAAAGAGCTATTTGTTTATTCGCTCATCAAACAGGGTACGCGTGCAGAATGTCAAAGAATCGCTAGACTGATTTTTACCATATTCGTTCTAAAGAATGGGGAGGAGGTGACTTTCGAAGGGGCGTGAGGTTTTACCCGCCACAGATTCATGTTCAGCGCGGTGGTAGGATGGACAAGAAGCTGTCTTTTAATCTGGTGAGCATTGTTGATTGAGTTTGCTGTTCTCGATAGCTGCAGAGAATTGCAAGTGGAGGATGAGAATATCCATGTTATTGTACTGGAGCATGTCAGTCATCTATTTTTTACATTGCACACTCATCTGGGCTTTGTTTCGCCGCACAAGACATATTGATCTATCCTTCAAGACACTAGACTCTAACTGTTAAAGAAGCTGTTGGTGGCAATGTTGTTCAAACAACAAAGGCAACTTGTTGGTTAGATTGCGGTATACATACAATAGGGAGAAGGCAAAAGTTTATCTCAGGAATAGCTTGCAAACTTACAACCAGCGGCTAAAAAACTCAAAACAGCTAAAGCTTGGGAATTTTACAAGCTACTGATCAAGAAGACAGCGCATGCCTCTATTCCTGCAATAAAAATATTCTCTCATAGATTAACTGTATAAGAACAAATTTTATTTGACTAATACTTTTTTTGTTGTTGGTCAAAGACATAGAGAACATAGAGCTTGGAATTTGGAGGAACAAGGAGCATAAAAGAGCTTGGAGCGTGGAAGAACATAGAGCGTGGCTGGGAGCTTCAGTAAAGAATATCTAGTATATTCTTATATATGCCTTTACAGAATATCAATATATTCTCATGATCACAATACTAAGAAAAACATTCGCAATAAGACTCTTAACTGGTAATTTATGAACATGGTTTTAACCGAGCAGTGACTGTGGTCGGGGCTGTGACTTACCTGGAGTAATAGTGGCAGGGGCGGTGAGTTACCTGGTTTTAACCGGAGTAACTTTTCGGACGTAAGGGGTGAGAAAGGAGCGTACTTTGGAGAGGCGAGAGGCTATGGCGACGGAGAAGCGCGCATTGGTTTTTCTCGTTTTAGCTGTGTTCTTGATTGGCAGTGGGAGTGGCGCATCGATTCTCGACAGCCTGTGCCTCCCTGCCGCGCGAGAAGTCGCAGCCATTCTTGCAAATCTGTGCTCTGGACTGGATCTGCCGCCTACTTCTAGCGCCAGCGACGCCGATGTGATTTCAGTGCCTGGTAAGTCCTGCATGTCTCTGATTGATCAATTCGTGTGGATTTTCTTCTCTTTCTTTCTTCTCAGTGCCCGGCTCGACTCCTTCGAATTCTACCGCTTCCTTGTCAGGGAAAGATTCCGCTGGTGATCTCCAGAACGAGAGCGAGGCAAGAATCCAGGCGCCAGGTATTTAGCTCTTGTTTCGCAGATTTGGCAGCACGGGTGTCTTTAACATGGCTTTCTGTAGAGAATGGAGGTCCGGAAGATGAGCTTGAAACCAGAGACGATGACGAGCAAGGTCGGTTTTAGATTTGGATGCGCCTATGTTCTCTGTCAGGGCGTGATTCTGGTGGCGATCGCCCAGACGAACGCATAGCTGACCAAGACATTTCAGGTAATGGTGTCCAGGGAAAAATAAAGTACGACTTACTGTATGCTTGCAGCTGTTGAGCCTGTTGAGGAGCAGACCGCCGAAGGTTGCCACCTTTAACAAATTCACTTGAAAGGACTTTTTGCTGTCTGATCCTTGTTGAATTTGATCAAACAGGAAGCGCTTCTCATCCCAGCACCGGAGGAAATGGAGCTCAAGGGGGGATTGCGATGCCGGGTATGTAATTTACCCCGCCTGGGCAATACCATTCTAAAATTTCTACCGGATGCCGCAGTTTCTACCTGGTGAGTGCATTTCGATCCCGCGTTCCGCCACCCTGACGACCAGGGCGAAAACCTGGTTGCCGTGGAAGGCCCAGATGACATTCCTCACCTCGTTGCTTACCTTCAGCAACTCATTCCACAGAACCTGCACGCCCAAGTCTGTGGAAACGGAGACGAGATGCACCTCTACCTGACTGACATGCGGCGGAGAACAATCTTCTTCCTGCCTGTTGCTGTGCTCTGGTCCGACTCCAACTACAACGATGTCTATGGGATGCTTCGCTTTACTGCTGAGGCTTGTGACGTGCAGACAGGCATTGATGGCCGCCATCCTCGGAGGCTGCCAGCCACGGGACTAAGCTGCGAGATTCGACTTGGGACGGGCTACCGATTGGAGACTGTTGAATCGAGCTTCAGGCTCATCGGCTGTGTCGTCCGTTGAATGACTTGCTGGGCGAATTGGTTTGATTTCCATTTCAGCGTAAAAGTTGTGTAGGAAAATCCAAAAGTAAAGACGAATCGTTTACTTGATGCTAACTTACAGGCCGCTCTCAGAATTAGATCCTGCAGACAAGGATTCTACTGAAGTTCGAAGCCATAGCTAAAATGAGATGAACCGTTTCTATCACATCTCCTATCCTAAAGTCCCATGCTCTCACTGATTAAACATAGCTATCTATCTATCTATCTAGTCACCTTCCAAATTCTAATAAACCAAATTACTTATAAAAAAAGTGATTTGGTACACATTATAATTTGATTCTTGCAAACTATAGAAACAATGCAATCCTTTTAGCAATTCTTCTAACGGATCCTTGTGGCTTCAACGGCCCGGATCCCAGGCCCGCTTTTAAATTCACGCAACGGTCAAATTGGGCCCACGAAGGCGTGCGCGTCGCTTGGTATTGCACGGACGCCACTGGGTATTCCAATCCCGTTGAATCCCCACAACGCATTTGCTTTTGGTGGAAAGCACAAAAGCGAGAAGTTCTTCCCTCTTCCAGAGTCCTCTCCATTAGCATTTTAGGTCTGGTTCTAGCCGGTAAGGCGCCAATCTCACCTCTCCTCTTCCCTCCTCGGCGGCACTCTGCGATCATGAATATGAACGGCGGCGTGGATGCGATCGCGCAGCAGCAAGCCACCAACAATCCGGCCAGCAGCAAGCAGAGCAAGCCGAATTTGCAGCCCGTGGACAGCCATTCCGTGGCCAGGAGGTGCGTGTTCTTGCTCTCTAGGGTTCCTTTCCCCTCTCGCTAGGGTTTGACGCGAGCTGAGCTTCCTTCTCCTTCCAGGTTGCAATCGGAGCTCATGGCTTTGATGGTAAGAGCTTGGTTTTTCTTCTCGATGTTTCCGTTGGTCTCAGTTTCGTTTTATCCTTCCTTCTTTGCTATAGACTTGCGGGGATCCGGGAATTTCAGCGTTTCCAGACGGTGACAACATCTTTACATGGATTGGAACCATCAAGGGAGGCGAGGCGACCGTGTATGAAGGTCTCTCTTTCAAGCTCTCGCTGCGCTTTCCCACGGATTATCCATTCAAGCCACCGCTAGTCAAGTTTGAGACGTCGTGTTTCCATCCCAACGTCGATCAGCACGGCAACATTTGCCTCGACATCTTGCAGGTGCGCGCCAGTGAAGTTTTGCTGGGATTGAGATGATGTTCTTCTCACACAAATCTCTCTATGCTGTGGCTGGCTGGCGCAGGATAAATGGTCCTCGGCTTACGATGTTAGAACCGTTCTGCTATCGATCCAAAGCCTGCTTGGAGGTAATGAGATCTTTTCTCGAATCGTTTTGATCATCTCTCGCTTCTACAGAGCCAAACAACAACAGTCCTCTCAACAGCTATGCGGCAACGTTGTGGCCAAACCAGGAAGGTAAGTTTTCCACGAATTCCATAGCCAAGAACTTGGAACGATCCTTTGTTTTCTCGCAGAGTACAAGAAAGTGATGATCAAGCAGAGCCGCGAAGGATCCGGGCGATGAAGAAGAAGTTGCGAAAAGGAGAACACTCGCGGGAGGAGCCGTGAAGTTTTTTCTTCTTTGCCGGACGAAGCTCTTTGGCGGAGGAAAAAAAATCGAGTTGGCTCTACATGGCTCGAGCTATGGAGCATGAGAGCTAGAGCGAGCGAGCGACAGAGAGAGAAGCGATGTTTTCTTCTTGGCTCTAAAATTTCCATCAAGCATTTCCATTCCAATCATGGGAGTGGCAGCGGCGAGAGATCTTTCCAAGGATCAAGGAGCATCCACTTTCGAAAATACTGCCGCGCATCGATGGTCGCCCCTTGTGAATCTGGCGCGTTGTTGTAGTGGCCGCGCCCACGCCCGCGCCCTTCTCGCCCCCATTGCCTTCGTCCTCCTCCTCTAGCACCACTGTAGAACCTCGATGGCGATGGCGATGGCGATGGAGGCGCCGGGTGCGATTCCTCTTCTTCCGTTCTATCGGATTCTTCTTCTTCGCAGGCCTTCCTCTTTGTGGCGCTGGAGCTGGGATCGCTTGCCTGATTCGACTCTTGCGCGGCGGCGGCCTGCCGGATTGCGAGAAGGCGCTGCCGCCGCGATTCCACTGGTTCTACCTCCATTGTCAAGAACCCTAATGTTTCAAGTGGTATAAACCCTAGCTATAGAATTGATGAAAACGGCGCGGGAGGAAGACGATGACGCTGGCCAGGACGAGAATGCCTACAGCAGGGCCTTCAGCAAGATCATCAAATCGTCCTACAGCGACTCGCCTGGAAGCGCAGTGGTATGTTTGCTCTCTTGCCGCTCCCTCGGCCTCCTCTGATCGATTCGATCGATCGATTTCTCGCTGTCCTAGGGTCCAGTGTTAGCTGCTCGGAGGACGCTCGTCGCCAAGAAATTGGCGGCGCAGGAGGATGGGGCGGTGGCGGCGAAGAAGAAGAAGCCAAGCAAGCAAGAACAAGAGGTATGAAATATTAGTTTCTATGCTTATGGAAGAAGGAAAACTTACGACTCTTGTAGCGTCATTTGCTTCCAGAATCGTTTGTGAATGCCAAGGAGATGGCACTGATCAAACTGGCCACCAGAGGAGGTACGAGGATTCTCTAGTTGAATAGAATTCCTTGCGTTTCTTCTCACGAACTTTTGTCCAAAACAGTGGTAACTCTTTTCAATGCGGTGACCAAGGCACAGAAGCTCCAGGCCGACTCCGAGTCTCTCAAGTCCCGGGATGCCAAGACTGTGATCAAGCAAAGCAAAGCAGCGTTCCTCTCAGAGATAAACAACGCGAGATCTCAACCGGAGGTAACGAGAAACTCGAGATTCTCGTCGTGTGATTTTGGGTTGCTTTGTGACAGGATACTGAATCTAGATGGCCAGTATTGCAAAACGATTTTGTGCTCGGGAAGTCCAAACTCAAGAACTGGGACAAAGACAAGGTGGAGACTGCGAGATCTCGAGAATTCTCTTGTAAAATCCTAGCTTTTCCTTTGCCTTGCAGCCTGGTACCAGTGACGATGACAACGACGACGATGATAATGGGACCGATGACGAGATGTAATCGAAAACTTGTTCTTCGAGCGGTATTGGAATCCAATTTTTTTTTTCTGCGGGCTACCATTCTCAAACTTTTCAAGCTGTGGTGGAAGGGTTTAGGGTTTATACGATGAAGTACGTGGTGGTAACCGGCGGGGTTGTGAGTGGCCTGGGCAAAGGCATCACCGCCAGCAGCATTGGAGTCCTCCTCCAAGCTTGCGGCTTGCGTGTTACTGCCATCAAAATTGGTATGCTTTTTCTCGTTATTTTTTTTCTAATCGCTCGCAGATCCATACCTTAATGTGGACGCTGGAACAATGTCGCCCTTTGAGCACGGAGAAGTGTTCGTGCTTGACGATGGTGGTGAGGTCGACTTGGATCTCGGGAACTACGAGCGCTTCCTGGACATCACTTTGACGAGAGATAACAACATCACTACAGGGAAGATCTATCAGGTATGTGACTTATCGATCGATCCAAGTCCTGTGAATACTGAAGGTTTGCTTGTGGATGCTGTGATCATAGTCTGTTTTTGATAGGGAAAGGAGGGGTGACTACCTGGGAAAGACTGTTCAAGTGAGCATGGTTTTGGTTTTTCTGTCGTTCGAAAGACTTGTTTCGTTTGTGTGTTTTGGTATAGGCCATTCCTCACGTCACCAATGAGATACACGATTGGATCCAACGCGTTTCCAAAGTTTCTGTCGACGGGAAGGAGGGTGAAGCGGATGTGTGTTTGATCGAGCTTGGAGGCACTGTTTGTGAGTGTTTTTCTTTGTTGTTTCTTCTTGCTTGTTGATTTGATAATATTGTCCAGGTGACATGGAGTCAGAAGCTTTCTTTCGAGCTCTGAGCGACTTTGAGTTCCGTCTGGGACGAGAGAACTTTTGCCTCGTTCATGTCAGCCTTGTTCCTGTTCTTGGAGTCGTGGGCGAACAGGTAACAAAGCTGTCGAATTTACAGCTCTTCTCAGCATTCTTTGCAATGTGTTTTCAGAAGACGAAGCCCACACAGCACAGCGTCCAAGCGCTTCGAGCCTTGGGATTAACACCCACACTACTTGCTTGCAGGAGTGCCAAAGTTAAGCCCGTGCTACCATTTGATTCATCTTACGAGTTTTTTTTTTCCTCTCTCTCTGTCCAATTTCTTGCGCAGCCATTGGAAAAGAGTACTAGGGAGAAACTTGCGCTCTTTTGTCATGTCCCGGTACGTTTCTTTCATCTTGGTCTTGTTTTCTATTTATATTTTTTTTCTAAGTAACAAAGATGCATAGACAGGCTCATCACATCTTCGGCATCCACGACGTCTCCAACATTTGGCATGTCCCGCTTTTGCTCCGAGTAGGATAACTTAAAGTTCTTCAATTTTTTTCTGACTCTTTCCACCACTCCAGGATCAAAATGTTCATCTTGCTATACTAGAAAGACTAAACCTCAGGTCTGGTTTCTTACATATTCTCACTTAAATATAATTTTTGACTGTGTTGGTTTTTCACAGCACCGCATCACAGCCAGAACTATCACAATGGGAGCAAAGAGCCCAGCGACTCGATACACTTTCTTCTGTAAGACTTTCTGGAGCTCACCAGCGCAAGCTTACTAGTTTTTCACGCATAGGTAATAAGAATTGGAATGGTTGGGAAGTACACAGGCCTCGCTGATTCCTACCTCTCCGTGATCAAGGTCTGTTCACCTTTTGCTTTACTTTTGCCGCATGCGGTCTTTTTCATTTCGCTTTCAGGCGCTCCAACATGCAGCATTCTCGTGCGAGAAAAAGCTGGAGATTGAATGGGTCGCATCGTCAGACCTGGAAGACGATGCCTCGCAAAGTCTACGCACTGCCGCATGGACCAAGCTAAAGGCATGGAACTCATTTTTTTTGTTCTAGCTTTATGGTTAATTGATTCTCCAGAATGTCGATGGCGTTTTAGTTCCTGGAGGATTTGGAGACCGAGGAATACAAGGGAAGCTCTTGGCTGCGAAGTATGCTCGTGAAAACAACGTCCCTTACTTGGGAATCTGCCTGGGCATGCAAATCGCCGTGATCGAATTTGCGCGCTCAGTTAAGTCGATCAATCATCTAGTGAGAAGTTCTAAAAACCTTTCTTCTTGGTTCAATTTTTAGGTGCTTGGATTGGACGGAGCACACAGCACTGAGTTTGATCCGGCTACACCACATCCTTGTGTCGTGTACATGCCTGAGGTATCTATCTCTTTTTGAATGTGTGTGTGTAATCTTGTTCGTTCACTGTGTCTCCATAGATATCAAAAACACGTAAAGGTGGGACAATGAGGTTGGGTGCGAGGAGAACGCTCTTCCAGACGACAAACTGCATCACTGCCAAACTGTAAGCTTTTGTTTTTGGATCGATTGGCAAGATTGTTTTCTAACAGAAGCTCTTTTCTTTTGTTTTCTTTTTCGTGCTTTAGTTATGGGAATGCAATGTTTGTGGATGAACGCCATCGCCACCGGTACGAGGTATGTCAGATCGCACTTTTCATTTACAGTATGAACATGCTACTTGTCCTGCGCTGGAACTCATCAGCCAAAAACAAAGAGTTTTTGATCGAGTGTCACTCGCTGCTTGTCATGTTCAATTATTGTCCAGTGCCACGCTTCTTGTCGTAACAGTTGAGTCGAGAAAACTAAGCTTCGAGTGTCATGCTTTTTGTCATATACTTCGATCTGGAATCTAGACAGACAATAGCTTTTTAAGTACACTGTTTTCAATCCTTGTTTTCTGCGCAGGTAAATCCGGAGATGGTGAGCTCGCTCGAGAATGCGGGGCTTTGTTTCGTGGGAAGAGATGAAACTGGAAGCCGCATGGAGGTAAGAACTCTCTCTTTGATCTTTCTTATTGCAGACAATAATCTTGCTAACGAAATTTTCTAAGATCGTGGAACTGGCATCGCACAAATTCTATGTTGGCGTCCAATTCCATCCCGAGTTTAAGTCTCGCCCCGGAAAGCCGTCACCGGTGTTTCTTGGTAGCTCGAAAAACTTTCCTTCCCTTTCTACATTCCCAGTTGGTCTGATCCACGCTTGGTTGCAGGGTTGATTGCTTCGGCATCGTCAAAGTAGCGACGTTTTCTCCGACGAAAGCATCGCAAAAAACTTTGGTCAAAGAAAGTCAAACAATCATTGACCAAGAGCATATCCTTTTAGGGCTAATCGATCACCTTCGTCTTCGTCCCAAAGCACGACGAGGTGCTCATTTCGACGCTGGGAAGAATCGCCCAGCTCCAATCCGTCCTGCTGCTCGTGGCGTCCCTGGATTTGCTGCTGCCGTTGCCGCTACTCGTGGAGAAATCCTCCTCGGAGCCATGGGAATGCCTCTTCCTCTTCCTCCTCCGGTTGGTGATGGCGATGGCGAGATCATTGGGGAAGAGGGTCTTCCACACCAGCCAGTGGCACATCGTCGCCACGAAGAGCAGCGCCACAGTGGCGCTAGAGACGGAGGAGAGGATCGTCGCCAGCGCTTGCGTGACGGGCGTGGAGACCTCCTGGCAATAGTGAATGCTGGCGATGGAGATGGCGGTCATGGGAAACGTGTACGCCCACCAGGCGAGCGAGAATCGAAAGCCCCGGAAGAAATTGATCCTCACGACCTGGAAGAAAGAGAGAATTCCAATCCAATCGAAATCGTTAGTACCGTTGGAAAGAGACCACGCAGCGAATTTTAGGGTTCTTACCAGTGATGAGAAGAGGAAGAGGGCGATGAAGAAGGCGATCCGAGAGACAATGCCAAAGTCTCCGGTGATCTTCTCCCACGCGAGGCTGGCAGCGCTGGGCGCGGCGATAAAGAGGAAGAATACCGGGTGGAGCTCCTTGGGCAGCGCCTCGTTGGTGGGCAATCGCTGGTAGAGCGTGACAAAGAGCACCAGGTAGTGCGCGAGCCCGATCGCCCAGAAGAAGATCCCGCCATCGATCCATCCCACGGTCGCTCCCAGCAGCGCGCCCACGAAATTGCCCACCACGGACAGGTGCGTGCACGGATTCGCGACCTTGGACAGCCTGCGCTGGCCGCCCGAGAGCCACTGCCCGTAGATCTTGAGCTCCAGCGCGAGGATTGGCGCCATGAGGCAGCACCAGATCCAGGGATGGAGCGTCACTCCCGCCGATGGAGGGATGCCCAGTGCCAAGAACATCGCGGCGATCCATGGCGCGAAGAAGAAGTTTGCGCGCACGGGATGGTAGTACTCGCGCCTCACCGCCTCGAGGTAGAAGATCGCCTTGAAGAGATAGGTGGTGAAGATCCCGGCGAGCGCGATCGCGGCCAGGAACCACAGCACCGTGTTGATGATCTCCGGGGCGTGGAGGAATCGCATCGCCGGGACCGTGGAGAGGTTCTTCCAGAGAATGGATTGGCTGCCAAGCCCCAGCGCCACTCCAAACGATGAGATTGGGAAGCGCAGGAGGAATGGCCATCGCTGGTCGAGAGGGAGGAGCGCCTCCTCGGATTCCTTGAGCTGCTCGAGCTCCGGGCCTTGGAGAGCATCGAAGTATCGCCCGGCGGGGACTTGGGCGGAGTGATCTTCGTGGTGGATCGGTTTGCTGGATTGCTGCTGCTGCTCTGGATGATCGCCTGGATCGTGGTGGTGTTGCTGCTGCTGCTGCTGCTGCTGCTGCTGGATCTCCTCCTCGCGGAGGCGTGACAGCTGCTTCTCGATCTTGGAGGATCGCGTCCGGAAGAGCACGTACTTTTCGGAGTCCTTGCGGTGGATGTCTTGGGTGGAGCTCGGAGTCTTTGGAGACGATGGCTTGCTGCCGCTGGCGCTGCTGTTAAAGCTCGATCGCTTCTGGTCCGCGGGATCCTTTGGGGCGAAGCGCGACTTGGGCGACGATGGATTGCTCACGAGCAGCCGATTCAAATGCCCGGCGCCCATGGCCGCCATCCAGGCCGGGCTGTTCTTGGGTCTCTCCGATATTCCGACATCCATGGACACTGCCGTCGTCGCCGGCATTGCCTGCTCCAGATCGGTGGAGCTCGCGGCGCTGCTCCTCTTCCCCATCTCCACGTCCTCGTCCTCCCCCATTGCTTCCTTTCTTCGCGTGAGTGGTGATGATCCAGTGTTCTCTCCCGAGCGCTCGCGTGATATGGATCGATCGATCGAATTAGCCGCGGCTTAAGTAGCGATTGTTCCAGTGGAGATCCGTGCTGCTTTGATCTGTCACGGGCGCAGTGGCACTTGGAGTGGCCGCGCTTGAGCCACACAACCAAATTTAAGCTCTCCATGTTATAAACCCTAAATGATGGGGATATTCCTAGGAATTTGACACGTCACCCGACCGTATGATCACTCAACAGTGCCCCATTGACTGGGCCACCATTTGGGGCGAATGGGCTTCACGGAAGCGCCGCAGCCACCGTCCACGCTCTGGAGCTTCAGTCTGTCTTTAGCTGCCGCCTCCAGTCTCACCATCGCCAATCCTCGCGAGCCAAGAGCTGTGATCACTGACCCCACTTTCTTCCCGGTTTCTCCATCCACAATCTCTGTGCCACGAGCCACTCCCTCGCGCATTTCTGCGATTAAACAAGCAAACCATGAGAGACCTTCGAAGTTTCGTGAGTTGCTATCGAGGATGAAAGCTCACGACTAGCTGGAGACTCTAAAGAAGAGAGTTTTCTAAAGTGCCGTGTTTGGAGAGTTGTGATGCGAGTGGAAGGAAGCACGCTCACGTGAGTACGAGATCCTAAAGAGAATAAAAAAGAGTGGAGAGCAAGGAAAAGTACCTTCCGCGTTTTCCAGAACGAGACTTACAGGCATGCGCGGAAATGCGTCCCTGGTATTAGTTCCTGTCCGACGTTGCAGCCTTTCTCAAAGCTGATGGGGTTGAGAGCGGCCATGTTGTACTCGAGTGGAATGGCTTCTCCTAGTTTACAACTTCTAAGTTACGAAACCCTAACAGGAAAAGTGTTTAACTCACCTCAGTCGCCAGAGAAGGTAATACTCCTTGTCAACTTCTTGACCAGCTTCGATCAAAGGCGCTGTTCCAAAACAAGAGTCCATCAACAATTTCTTCTTGGTAAGTCTCTTCTCGTGACTGACAAACCTTGGACAGATTCTTACATGTTATGCCAGAACGGAATCCAAGCGCGACGAGCCAGAGATCTTTAAACCATCGCCAGCCTTTTCCACTTCCTTCCGCAGCGGTTGTCCCACTCAAGTCCCGGCCTCCAGCCCAGCCGATGTTGCCAGCGCCAGTCTCAGAAGTGAAAGGATCTGCCAGAGCACCGCAAAGCGTTGAGATCCCGTTGAGATCCTTCGAAAGGTCTTCAATGTTGGCTTTGGAGCGCCTGAAGAAAGATTAAAATCCGAGAAAGTTTTAAGTATGCTGGACAAACTTAAGAGAGATGCATTTGGAAAAACAAACAAGGAACCTGATGGAACGCAAGCAACTGAAAACCATTCGAGCGTGACATACCGTTGAACAAGGAAAAACTAGCATAAAATCGTGCAAAGTCGCACCCAGGCAGAGAATCCCACAGTTGAACGTGTCGGCACGGCGCGGCTCTTGAGACGCGAGGCAAACGGCCCGCGATCGGTGAGCACCCGGCATGGCGCCCCCCTGGATTCAGCTGCTGGGGCATTCTGGGCGAGGAGCCTGGAGAAGACGCGCGCCGCAGAGAGAGAGAGAGAGTGAAGAACCCTAAAAATGTGATGACACTCCCACACAGTTTGTTAACACATCTGCTCCTTAGCTCGATTACCTATGAGCAACTTACTTTTTTATCGTGGAAAATCCTTGCTCTCGTGTTCATGGAAATCTTTGAGCATCAATCAATCTCGAGAAGCCGCAGTGTGAATCCTTGGTGACTTTTGCAAACAAACAGGTAGCTCCAGAACAATGGTGTAGAAGCTGACATTATTTTCATAATTTTTTTTTTGTAAAAAGCATGGTCAAATTAAGTGAATTAAAGGTTTAAATGTCTACATTCCAGAATAGCTACATTTCAATCCCAGTTTATATGTTATACTACTATAATTAGTGTGTTAAATAGATAAGGTAATATATATATATTTACTATCCTCCCCTCTAGAAAATGAAAAAGATTGTATTAATTAGGTAAGGTAATATATATATTTATAAAATTTACCATCCTCCCCTCTAAAACATTTTTAGAAAATGAAAAAGTCTCTTTAGAAAATAAGAAATTTTGAGGAAGTTAAAATTGATGGAATACCAATTAATATAATTGCTAATAACTATAGTAAAAATAAAAACCTAAAACTATGGCAAAAATATTAGTTAATTACAAAATCCTAAGGAATAAACTATAACTCAATGAAAAACTGCAAAATCCTCAAATTAATTTAAAATTTAAAATTTTGAATAATAAAAAGAGATTTTGAGAGTAATTGCAATTCATTACACCTTTGTAATAAATGATAAATTTAATCTTTACATTACCATTCAATTAACTTATAACCATCATTTCAACTTACTTCTGAGACTATCGTGAATTAACATTTATAACCATCATTTAAACTTATACCTATCATTTGAACTTATATTGCCATTCAACTAATTTATAATTATCACTTCAACTTACTTTTGAGACCATTGTGAACTCAAATTTATAATTATTATTTGAACCTGTAAGATGGTCTCACATTTATAACTATTATTTGAACCTGTAGTGCACCATATCTCATGAAATAGAAAAATATTTGAAATAACTATTAATCAATGAGAATTGAACTCATGACATTTTTTTAATACCACATATAATACATTCTATCTCTCTCTTTTATGATCACATATACTACACAATTTATCTTTATATCTTACTATAAGTCACCTTCCGAGTTTTATATTAACTTAGATTAACAACTATCATCGTTGTCTAGTATTATAGATTAAAAATTAAATTTGCTTCATTCTTTTTCTATATCTCTATTCTCAAAAGGAGAAAAAATTTAAACTCCATTTGAATTTGTTTGTTTGGACTCACCACATTTATCATTACTTTATAATCTATGTTATTCAACCTCACTTCATTACTATTTATTAATCATATATATTTTATCATTAGGGCGAAACTTTTATCTATCCTCTCTACCCCCTCATGTTAGAAAAAAAAATTAAAATTTTGAGGCAAAATAAAAGTATTGATAAAAGAATAAAATAAAATTATAAATAAATAAATAAATATAGAAAGAAGAACTTTTAGCAATTATCAATTTAGAAATAAAAAAATTTAAAGAAGAAAATGTGACAAAGGCTTAGATAATAAGGGACTTTATACTATAAAGAACTTTATTCAAAAAAAAAACAGAATAATATGAGATATTTTGCTATAAAATACTTTGAACAATATAACTGTCGCGAATGTGACTTCAGGTATCGAAAGTTACCTGTCAATCAGTCCTTTTGAATATTCTTTCTTTACTGCCACGACGGCAGGAAGTCGGTATTGCTGGACCCATTATCAGTTCCCACTTGAATTAGTTGAGAAACTGGGCAATGACCATGCACTTAGATTGGATAAACATAAGGTAGGAACCCTATGTGTTTCTTGCTGAGCATACTCGGCCTGGTTTGAGAAACTTGAGTCATTGGCTTGCACTTACTAGTATCTGTAAGCGACTAATTTTTCCATTCTACTTTAGTCACTTAACCACACCTCCGACCACTTGGAGGAGTCTCATTCACAACCTCCATTAGTCCAATTCAGGACTTGGGACTTGCTAGCCCCAAGAATGGCATCCATGCCACTCAACACTTGCACCTGGTCCAAGTGCTCCACGTGTCCGGTCCTGAGACCGACACCCAAAGGTACCACTGACATCTCGGCCCGTTACGCTAAGGCCATGCCCATTCACCTTTGCTGCACTAGTGGTTCAACACCACTTGCATCACCACCTCGTCTCTCCAAGACTGGGCCATGTGTCCACGAGTGGTCATCCTAGATCCACTCCTTAGCATCCTTAGGATGCCCACAGACCTGGGGAATTGCCTTCCCCAAAGTCCCTTTGTCAGTTCCTACCAAGTCCCTTTCTGCCCCTGGCCGTGTTTGCCAACACTGCCACTGGATTGAGGCCCACAGGCCCGACCACTAAGCCCCACGGTCCTCTGGGACTTCCTCACCACACGACTGTGTCCTTGGTCACTACCCCAGAGGACTGCTCCTCTTCCTTTCCACAGTCTGGGCCTTTGGGACGACATTTCGGAACACCGTGGCCTTACGCGAGCCACCTGGGTACTCTCCCCACCTATCGCCTTTAGGTGCTCTAGCCATGGGCTTAGAGCGAGGTTCCGTTGAGCCACGCCTGGTATCCAAGTAGGTAGTGCCACCCACACTTGGACTGGGAGCATCGGCCAGTCGATCTCCCGGGGGAACTAGAGCCGGCTCTTGAACACTTCACCAAGCTACCCCGCTTGTCGGTCCGTATTCACTCTAGTCTTGGACTTCCCAGTGGTCAGTTCATCACCCAACACTGGGTCTGGCCTTCCTGGGCCAAACTGGCCTTTCCTGGCCAAACTGGCTCCACTGCAGTCCTCCCCCTACTATACTTTTGGAGCTCACCAAACCCCCCAGGGTCTGGGAGACGAACGCTTTGGGCTTTCACCCTCTCAGGCTCCGGACTCGGACTCGGACTCGGACTCGGACTCGGACTCGGACTCGGATTCGGATTCGGACTCGGACTCGGGCTCGGGCTCGGTCTCGGCCTCGGCCTCGGTCTCGGTCTCGGTCCCGATCTCGGTCTCGGTCTCGGTCTCGGTCTCGGTCTCGGTCCCGGTCTCGGTCTCGACTTCGGACTCCATCTCGGACTCCATCTCGGACTCCATCTCGGACTCCATCTCGGGTCCATCTCGGACTCCATCTCGGACTCCATCTCGGACTCCATCTCGGACTCCATCTCGGGTCCATCTCGGACTCCATCTCGGACTCCATTTCGGGTCCATCTCGGACTCCATCTCGGACTCCATTTCGGGTCTATCTCGGGTCCATCTCGGACTCCATCTCGGAATCCATCTCGGACTCCATCTCGGGTCCATCTCGGACTCCATCTCGGACACTCCCACGTGTCATGTGTTGGTCCTTTTGGGTCCCTTTTTGGAGCCTCGCCTCTTGCTCGCTTCGTGCTCGTTCCTCGAGCACTTCGTTGGGAGTTCCACTCCCGCTCTTGACTTTTCAAGTCGGAGCTTTTGGTCCAAACGTGTTACGCTCGTTTGGCTCTCGCTTCGGCCACTACCATGTGGTGCCCTTCCGGCTCCACTTTGGGGCCTAGGGATTTTGTGTCTCACAACTCCACCACCCATAGACGAAGTTCGATGTCCTCATCGAACGGTAAACCCTTTCATAAAGTAACACCCACACGTGTTACCATTTCCATCCTTGGCACCTAGCCAATCTTTGTCTATGGTTTGATATCAAAGGCTCACCATGCCTTGTCCATCCTTTAAGGAGCGTAGTCTCTCCAACTTAGAGACTGATTGGACCACATGTAATGGTTCTCCCCTTTTATTGGTTTAGTTCTTGCTAAACCTCTTAGAGACCCTTCTCTAAGTCAATCCCATTACTCCTTCTCGAGTAGTCTCAATTTCCATCTATTGAATGTTTGCACCTTGGAACTTTTACTCTTTTGACTTTTTGGGAGTCAATTTCCTAGGTGTCTCCAACACCCTGCATTGCACAGATTGTGCAACTCCACTTCCCTATCCTAGGAAGTTCATTACTTGAGGGCACCATCATCCTCTTTTCTATTTCGTGCCACCTTGGGCACTAAGTTCCATTTATCATACTTTGTGCTAGGGCTGTCCATGGCCCTATCATTTGGCTACCTTACCGCTCCCTCACTTGGAGCCTTTACTTCGCCAAATTGGAGCACTTAGGAATCCGTCCTTGAAAGTCCGCTTCCTTTCCCACAAGCTGTTAGCATCGAACACATTAGTGTTCCTTGGCTAACTTTGCCATTTGGATCCCTTCCATTAAATTCCATGGCCCAAACTTTGGCCACTAGTCCTTTGCTCCTATCCGTTGATTGTTGCACCAAGCAACATCGAATCTCTACCTCCCTCCTTGAGGTATTGTTTTGGTTCCATAGCAAAGACTCTTCTTTGCCAAGTCCGGAGGACGTTCACCCCTAGTACGTCTCTTTAGCATCTTCTGCTATGGGCTCTATCCACGGCCCAACTTCGTGACCCTCCCATGGGTCTTTTATAGAGACTACTTTCCTCGAACTCATTATGCCATCGCACGGACATAGTTTATTTCCCTTAGGTGCTCTTCCCACTTGGTTATCACGACCAAGCCACACCACCTTAAACAGTTCAATTTCAACATTTTGAACCAGGAACTTCATTCCTTAGCCAACCAAGGACCTTGTCCTTATCTGGCCATAAGATCACCTAGTGATCTCACCTTGGCACCTTAACAGAGTTGCCAAGAGGTACTTGGTTTTCTAGACCTCCAAGTTGTTGACTATAACCCCGGGGGCATCCCCCACACTTGGCAGTGCACCCAAGCTAGCCCTTACGGCCAAGGGTTCATAGCAACTGAGATTAGGTGTCCCCATCTCACTCACCACGACCTTGGTGCCACTTGCACCAAAGTGTTCAAGTTAGATATGCTGAGCTTTCACACTAAGCAATCTAACCGTGCATCACGACTCCGAGGCATCCCTCGCTTGGCGGTGTGCCCAAACCAGTCTCCCCACTGAGAGTCCATGACCACCGAAATATGAGTGTCCTCATATTCCAAACCATCACCACGCCTTAGTGATTTGGGACTCGAACCCAAGCACTAGAGGGTCGGGACTCGAACCCAACCTCCGTATATGCATCTACGGACGGCATCACACTAGATGCCTGGCGTGGCTCCCCACGCCGGTGCACCAACCTATTTTTAAAGCGCGCTACAGATCACAGCTTAGGAACCTAGTTCCTCCACACTGCCAAGTCCTCTCACTTGACTTGTCTATGATCATGCATGGACTCCTCCATGCTCGGCCCCCTGGCCCACCCTTTTTTGAAGATATCACCTTCAACTAGGGTCTTTGTTCCCCCGACGTGCCAATCTCACTTGGCAAGTCCTCCGACCATTGTAACATGGTTCCTGCGTAAGCGTGAAAGTCCTTGACCATCGACTTTCGTTCAAAGCCCTCTCTTTGAACACTCGGGAACTACTTCCCTAACCTTGATAACCTTGCCTCATGGCAAGCTTCAAGACCACGCTTCTGCTGCGCCACTCTAATTTCGCGCGTTCCATGAACCATTTACACTTGGCCTTTCTAGGTACTACGCTACCTAGAATCGTCTTTGGGAACTTTGAAGGAACTCTGTCCCTCAGCTTGCTAAGGCCTCCCCTTTCGCAAGCTTTATAGTTGCCATATAGTCTAACATGGACAATTCCATATTTTAGACTCTCCATGGCATCACGGTTGCTAGCAACAACATCCTCGAGCACCCTCTTGATTCTCCACTCCCAACTTTCATAACCACTGTTGGATATGCCCTTTGATTTCTATGGTTCAGTTCCATCCCAACACTACTTGCCTTTGGCTTCACACCTTTCCTTCGGTCATTCTCCTCCAGACCAAGAGGATAGCTTTGCACTTTCTATCATGCCTTAGCAAGTATTCTTAGGGATGAACCTACCCAATAGCCCAGGGAGTGGTTCCTCAATCCGGGTATGCTCAGCTTATAATCCCACACACTGGGGTTACATTGTTGCTTATGGGCCTTTACATGCCCATCACTAGCCTTGCCAAAATTCCATTTTTGGCTTTGTCCAACTTGGGTAGACAGTCCTCTCCTGTCTTCGCAACCTTGGACATTTGGATAGCACCTTCTATCCATCATTCGCTAGGGACTTAGTCCCTTGGGCTTTATCCATTGCCCTCGCGATATCAAACACCACCTTCTGGTGTTCTAGAGTGTTCGGGTGTCCCAATGATGGCTTTCTTGACAATGAGTATTTCCTTTTATGACATTGACTTACTATATCGCAACATAAGAAACTTATCCCCCGTAAGGGTATATTCGACTTCCCTATACTAGAAGTCTTGGGTAGCTACCTTCTACTCGTTTAATCAGTTATTTTGCACCTCTTGCTTAGTTGCCTCATAGTTGTCAAGTCCTACAACTCATTGCTTGGTGCTTTCACACCTCCATCACTATCTGGGTCACCACACTCCAACTGCATGCTCTGCAGCTTAAGCTATGCCATTCCCATTTCCATTGGGATTCCTTTGGCAAGGGGTTCTCATGAACCCACCAACATAGCCTCAAGGTATCACACCTTGGCACATTTGGTGTCTCCACACCATCGGCTCCACGAGCCTACCTCTATGACATTTCCCTTCGTGTCTAAGTCTTTGCCAAGACCAACACCGCTCTTTCTCATGCCAACCATCTATTAGCACTGCCCCATAGAGGTCACACACAACTTTATGTCAAAGTTGTTTTCTTCTGGGAACACCTTTCCCATAACTTTAGCATGGCACATTTTGCCATCGATGAGATACTCTCTGTTCTCATCCTTGGATCCTATGATCCCCCCCCATCCTTTGTGGGGTACAACGCACCTCAGTCCAAATGCTTCATTCAGTCCTTTTTAGGACTCTACTTGAGTCGTCTAGCAGTTTTGGACTTGGTTAATCCACCGACCCGTAAGGTCCTACTTGTGAGGCACTAGCTCACTGGAATACACATCTTGCATTCCGGTCCTACTCAAAAGGACTATTTTCACAAGTGTTACTCCGACACTTGATTTTGTTCTCTGGGGGCAACCTTTGCCCCTTAGGACTACTTGTCCATGTGATGAGAATACCAACTCATCCACTTAATACACCCCCAACTCCTTGGGTTGTTCCAGCATTTATTAGAGGTAGCCCCGGCCACCATTTCAAGGACTTGAGTCCTCTTCCGTATTTGACCTTCCACGGTCATTACCTTTGGTCTCACATTTATGAGCACCAACCTCAACTATATGAGGATAATCTTGTGACTCCTTTATTATTTTGGAGTCTCTATCTTTCCCGTGATCCCAACTTTAGTTGTTTACCACAACAACCTAAGTCAATTTGCTGAGACAAATGCTCATCCGGATCACATCCTCAACTCAATGAGGAAAACCTTGCACTGTTCCCAAGATCCCAAAGTCGTTCCATTATTGGCCCTTTTCTATCCACCACCTCGTCTACAAGTTCACACATGAACTGTAATGGAGAGCCATGTCTTCCAGACTTGCTACTCCTCAAGGATAGGCCCACTCCTCGGACCTTCCGATGCCAACACTAGTGGTGATATACTTGAGCACCAATAAAAGTCGGACTAAGGAACAGCTCCGATACCAAATTGTAAGCGACTAATTTTTCCATTCTACTTTAGTCACTTAACCACACCTCCGACCACTTGGAGGAGTCTCATTCACAACCTCCATTAGTCCAATTCAGGACTTGGGACTTGCTAGCCCCAAGAATGGCATCCATGCCATTCAACACTTGCACTTGGTCCAAGTGCTCCACGTGTCCGGTCCTGAGACCGACACCCAAAGGTACCACTGACATCTCGGCCCGTTATGCTAAGGCCATGCCCATTCACCTTTGCTGCACTAGTGGTTCAACACCACTTGCATCACCACCTCGTCTCTCCAAGACTGGGCCATGTGTCCACGAGTGGTCATCCTAGATCCACTCCTTAGCATCCTTAGGATGCCCACAGACCTGGGGAATTGCCTTCCCCAAAGTCCCTTTGTCAGTTCCTACCAAGTCCCTTTCTGCCCCTGGCCGTGTTTGCCAACACTGCCACTGGATCGAGGCCCACAGGCCTGACCACTAAGCCCCACGGTCCTCTGGGACTTCCTCACCACACGACTGTGTCCTTGGTCACTACCCCAGAGGACTGCTCCTCTTCCTTTCCACAGTCTGGGCCTTTGGGACGACATTTCGGAACACCGTGGCCTTACGCGAGCCACCTGGGTACTCTCCCCACCTATCGCCTTTAGGTGCTCTAGCCATGGGCTTAGAGTGAGGTTCCGTTGAGCCACGCCTGGTATCCAAGTAGGTAGTGCCACCCACACTTGGACTGGGAGCATCGGCCAATCGATCTCCCGGGGGAACTAGAGCCGGCTCTTGAACACTTCACCAAACTACCCCGCTTGTCGGTCCGTATTCACTCTAGTCTTGGACTTCCCAGTGGTCAGTTCATCACCCAACACTGGGTCTGGCCTTCCTGGGCCAAACTGGCCTTTCCTGGCCAAACTAGCTCCACTGCAGTCCTCCCCCTACTATACTTTTGGAGCTCACCAAACCCCCCAGGGTCTGGGAGACGAACGCTTTGGGCTTTCACCCTCTCAGGCTCCGGACTCGGACTCGGACTCGGACTCGGACTCGGACTCGGACTCGGATTCGGATTCGGACTCGGACTCGGGCTCGGGCTCGGTCTCGGCCTCGGCCTCGGTCTCGGTCTCGGTCCCGATCTCGGTCTCGGTCTCGGTCTCGGTCTCGGTCCCGGTCTCGGTCTCGACTTCGGACTCCATCTCGGACTCCATCTCGGACTCCATCTCGGACTCCATCTCGGGTCCATCTCGGGTCCATCTCGGACTCCATCTCGGACTCCATCTCGGGTCCATCTCGGACTCCATCTCGGACTCCATTTCGGGTCCATCTCGGACTCCATCTCGGACTCCATTTCGGGTCTATCTCGGGTCCATCTCGGACTCCATCTCGGACTCCATCTCGGGTCCATCTCGGACTCCATCTCGGACTCCATTTCGGGTCCATCTCGGACTCCATTTCGGGTCTATCTCGGGTCCATCTCGGACTCCATCTCGGACTCCATCTCGGACTCCATCTCGGGTCCATCTCGGACTCCATCTCGGACACTCCCACGTGTCATGTGTTGGTCCTTTTGGGTCCCTTTTTGGAGCCTCGCCTTTTGCTCGCTTCGTGCTCGTTCCTCGAGCACTTCGTTGGGAGTTCCACTCCCGCTCTTGACTTTTCAAGTCGGAGCTTTTGGTCCAAACGTGTTACGCTCGTTTGGCTCTCGCTTCGGCCACTACCATGTGGCGCCCTTCCGGCTCCACTTTGGGGCCTAGGGATTTTGTGTCTCACAGTATCAAGAATCCCCGTGATATTGAGATTGGTCCCTCAACATCGCTAGATGATAGCTTACCGTGTCTGCTAAACACCCTCGTTATCATGCCCTTTGTGTTAGTCTCATTTTGATCCCAAATGTTATTTATGGAAAGTGTCCAGATTTGCTCATTTGGCATATTTACGGACTGTAGAGATTGTTCTGAACACAATGGTGTTCATCCCGTGTCCAAATTCGCAATCTAGGAACATTTCATATTTAGTAAGTTTTGAGCTTGTCCCAGAGACTAACTCCTGATACTAAGGGAGGCTTGGCCCAAAGCATGTGTTCTTCAAGGGGGCTATGCGGGGTTCCAAATGTATAGTAGGGACAGTGGGTAGGTCAGGCATGGCCGACCAACCTGAGGCATAGTTTAGCTCCTGCTTGCGTGCTTGTCCTTGTTCTGCGTCCAGCTTGGGTCTAAGCCCAAGTTCCATTCCATGCTAGCTAGTGGAGTACCCATGTCCTCACGTTAAGCCACCAGTATGCCAAAATAGTGCCAGACTCCATTTGGCTCCGTTTTGCATGCTGATCCTGACATTAGGATGCTAGTTGCTCCAGGACTGTTCCAAGTCGCTCCGGGCTCTTATCCCCTCGCTCCTTGGGCTGTATGCTCGAGAGTTTCTCTATGGTTCAGTTCCATCACTCCTTGGCTCCATGCTTGGGAGTTTGGCACCGTTCCTTTTTTCAGTGGCCCAAGGCCATGAACCTCGGGTTCCACACCACTGTCCTTTGGACACGTGGCATATGACATGTGGCATCTGTCACGTGGCACAAAGAGGGTTTAGGTTCTGCTTCGTGGTGTTATCCTATGGTAAATCACCATAGGATAAAGAGTAAAAACCACATTTGGTATCAAAGGATGAGTCTCGGTGAGTACTATCCAATGAGATTGGGCAATTAGTTGTAAGCGACTAATTTTTCCATTCTACTTTAGTCACTTAACCACACCTCCGACCACTTGGAGGAGTCTCATTCACAACCTCCATCAGTCCAATTCAGGACTTGGGACTTGCTAGCCCCAAGAATGGCATCCATGCCACTCAACACTTGCACCAATTTTTCCATTCTACTTTAGTCACTTAACCACACCTCCGACCACTTGGAGGAGTCTCATTCACAACCTCCATCAATCCAATTCAGGACTTGGGACTTGCTAGCCCCAAGAATGGCATCCATGCCACTCAACACTTGCACCTGGTCCAAGTGCTCCTCGTGTTTGGTCTTGGGACCGAACTTGGGACTTGCTAGTCCCGAGAATGGCATCCATGCCACTCAACTCTTGCACTTGATCCAAATGCTCCACATGTCCAGTCCCAAGACCGACACCCAAAGGTACCACTGACATCTCGGCCCATTACGCTAAGGCCATGCCCATTCACCTTTGCTGCACTAGTGGTCCAACACAACTTGCATCACCACCTCGTCTCTCCAAGACTGGGCCATGTGTCCACGAGTGGTCATCCTGGATCCACTCCTTAGCATCCTTAGGATGCCCACAGACCTGGGGAATCGCCTTCCCCAAAGTCCCTTTGTTAGTTCCTACCAAGTCCCTTTCTGCCCCTGGCCGTGTTTGCCAACACTGCCACTGGATCGAGGCCCACAGGCCCGACCACTAAGTCCCACGGTCCTCTGGGACTTCCTCACCACATGACTGTGTCCTTGGTCACTACCCCAGAGGACTGCTCCTCTTCCTTTCCACAGTCTGGGCCTTTGGGACGACATTTCGGAACACCGTGGCCTTACGCGAGCCACCTGGGTACTCTCCCCACCTATCGCCTTTAGGTGCTCTAGCCATGGGCTTAGAGCGAGGTTCTGTTGAGCCACGCCTGGTATCCAAGTAGGTAGTGCCACCCACACTTGGACTGGGAGCATCGGCCAGTCGATCTCCCGGGGGAACTAGAGCCGGCTCTTGAACACTTCACCAAGCTACCCCACTTGTCGGTCCGTATTCACTCTAGTCTTGGACTTCCCAGTGGTCAATTCATCACCCAACACTGGGTCTGGCCTTCCGGGGCCAAACTGGCCTTTCCTGGCCAAACTGGCTCCACTGCAGTCCTCCCCCTTACTATACTTTTGGAGCTCACCAAACCCCCCAGGGTCTGGGAGACGAACGCTTTGGGCTTTCACCCTCTCAGACTCGAACTCGGACTCGGACTCAGACTCGGACTCAGACTCGGACTCGGACTCAGACTCCGACTCAGGCTTGGGCTCGGTCTCAGCCTTGGCCTCGGTCTCGGTCTCGGTCCCGGTCTTGGTCCCGGTCTCGGTCTCGGTCCCGGTCTCGGTCTCGACCTCGGACTCCATCTCGGGTCCTTCTCGGACTCCATCTCGGACTCCATCTCAGACTCCATCTCGGACTCCATCTCAGACTCCATCTCGGTCCATCTCGGACTCCATCTCGGGTCCATCTCGGACTCCGTCTCGGTCCACCTCGGACTCCACCTCGGACTCCATCTCGGGTCCATCTCAGGCTCCATATTGGACTCCATCTCGGACTCCACTTCGGACTCCATATCGGACTCCACTTCGGGTCCATCTCGGACTCCAACTAGGGTCCGTCTCGGACTCCATCTCGGACACTTCCACGTGTCATGTGTTGGTCCTTTTTGGGTCCCTTTTTGGAGCCTTGCTTATTGCTCGCTTTGTGCTCGCTCCTTGAGCACTTTGTTGGGAGTTCCACTCCCGCTCTCGACCTTTCAAGTCGGAGCTTTTAGTCCAAACGTGTTACGCTCGTTTAGCTTTCACTTCGGCCACTACCACGTGGCACCCTTTCCAGCTCCACTTTGGGGCCTAGGGATTTTGTGTCTCACATTAGTCTTGTTGCATACGCAGAGATGAAAACGATGATCCGAGTGGGTACACATTTGGGTGCAAAGACTTCGTAGTTGTTCCTTGGGTATGGTTTTTGTTACCTTTTTGTACCGTGATAATGTGAGCTTGCTCTTGGGCTCATAAGAAGGATTGAGGTGTTCTGTTTGCACGAGTTTTCGCTTGGGCTCATGTGTGAGGCACATTAGCAACTCAAGGTTACACTTTGAGTTGGCAGGATTAATGTTAACCTATCAGTGGTTCCATGAGTTGTTCCTCGTATCATGGGTGAAAGCAAACCTCCCTGGTTTGCTATGAGTGGCAAATAGGCTAGTCCGTAGCTATTTAGCACAGCACTAGTGAATCTTTCCTAGGTATGATTATAAGTGAACCAATCAAGACTATAGGGCTTAGTCTATTGGTTCAAGTAGTCATTGCCGTGCTCTCTCATAAACTTTTCTTGGATTGAACTGAAGGCAGTGCGAAAGCAAACTTGAGGTTTAGTCAAAGATGAGACCGAAAAGAGAGTTGTTAGGGACGAAGGATCAAACACATAAATCATTTTCTCTTGGAGAGATGATTTGCAACAAGGTGTTAACTGATTGCTCGTGTTCACATCATGCAAACAAGAGTCCCTATCTTGATGCATGTTGGAGATGAGGGTCTTACAATGGTGAGTTGTGGGATTGATAGTGGTGAAGTGCTATACCATTTTGTCTAGGCTTGCTATTAGAAGACTTGGGTTACAATGCTCAATTCTTTTCTGGGGAACCTTGCTGTTGCTCCTTGAGTAGTTTAGTGTTGAATTAGTTTTGAGTTTGGTCGGAAAAAGAGTGGCATGAGCTTGTCCATGTTGTGAACAAAAGTTAGTGGTGTTCAGTGTTGTAAATCTCTATTGGTGAAGTGTGGCATTTATGTTATATTTTGTTGAATTGAGTTGACACTTGATACTTACATAAACCTTTGTAGTAATGATATGGGCGTTGCTCGTAGTGTTGCTTGATTGATGATCAAGTCATTGTGATACTCATATCATATCCATATGATAATGAGCAATGTATTTATGAAGTTGCTTGGTCAAACGATGATTAACCCCAAAGTGGTTGATGGTGAAGCTAGTCTACTTGCACGAAGTAGCATTGTAGTAGCCTTGACTGGATTCTCGATGGTGGTCCATTATGCTAAGCTTAAGTAGGTACCTTGTTTCCTAAAGTTTGCCCATTAAGATGTTGGAAAAGGGTTGTAGCATTCATTTGCTATAGCTTGTCAGTTGATCTATTAGCACTTGGAGTAGATTGTTGGATGGAGAAAATGTGTAGTTGGGGCATTTAACATCACTAGCATTTGTGTTAGTAGAAGTGGCATTGTTGATTTGAGTAATGAGGAATTTTCCTTAGAGCTTGATTTTTCATGTCATTTTTCTTGTTAGTGTTTTGGCTTCACATTGAATCTTGAAAAGTGATTGAAGAAAAGTGTTAGTGCAATTTGGATATCTGGAGATGTGGTCTTTTGATCAAGCTTTTAATGTACATTTTGCACTTTGCGGATGTTGGTGTTGGATATCAGTTAAATGGGCAAAGATGTTCAATGCTTTATTGGGTCATAAGAATTTGTGTTAAAGTGAATCTATGTGAAGTTGTTAGTAAGAGGAAGTTGGTTAAGTCTTGAAAGTTTGCATTCCTGGACTGAGAGTCATTCTTTCTTTAGGATGGAAAATTTTCCATAAATTTTCTTAGGCTTTTCCAATGGCTGATCTGTTGATCACTTTGCTCGAAAACCATTCCATTTTTGTAAGCCAGTACAAGCTAGTGAAAGGGTTAGAGTTGACTTCGGTTGGCTTAAACCTTAGTAAATAGTTTATATGATGCAGCCCGAAAGGATGCTAACTTTTGGAGTTAAAGCAATTAAGTTGGATAGAGTCTGGAGTTGGTATAGAAAAGTGGTTGTTGTGCTTTTCTAAGAACGGTGACTTTTGTGCCTTTCTTTTGTAGCGTTGTGCATGGTGGCAGGTTGCACCTTACATTTCGTTAGGCTCTATGAGAGTAGTGAGCTTTCACTGATCTTGACTTAGTCTTGGTGATCCTGTGGCTAAGGATGGTGATGTCCAACTTAGTTGTTTGAGTTGAGATGTTGGTACCCATACTATAGCTTTGTCTATGAGGAGGTTGTGTACCGATATGAGTCCATCTTGTGGTCTTCACTTTAGTTTCGACTAAGTGTTGATTACATATAACTAGCCTCTTCAAGGCATACTCAAAGTTATTGGCCAAATGCATTAGTGAGCTTATTGTGGTTGAGTTGGATTCGAGTGGTCATTTAGTTTATGCTTGTTTATGAACTTTTATCTCATACCTGGGGTATCACATTCATGTTGGACAAGTATATAACTTGATGACATGAGTTTAGTGTTGGGACTTGTGAAGGCAAGTTGAAGAGTGATTGTTAATTGCTTTACAACTAATGATTGCTTGTAGACTTCGTCGAGGATTGTTTGACACTTGCTTCGCTCGATGATGATTTAGCAGTGATAGGCTTGCTTTATTGAATGGTGTTGCAAAGGATCGTGTCGTTAGACTTACATGAGTTTTTTCATGTTGACATATCGACTCTACCTTTGTTGATATCATTTAGTTACATCTAGTCCGTAGTGTTGGATTTCATTGAGTCTTGGACGTGGTGAATCACTCCTTGATGAAGTGTTATCTGTAACTGAGTTTGGCTGAAGGGTTGGTCTCGGATACTGATTAAGGTATCTTCAACCTTGGTTAGCTAGGTTGCTAGAGCGCATTGAGTGGTGATTCACTTGTGCTTTCTTCTAGCTTTGTTATGGTGTTGGTGGCACTGAAGTGATGCCTTGTTGTTGACATTGTTGATATTGAGATTCGAGTGAAAAGAGATGTCTTTCCTTAGGATTGATATTGAGTTTCATTAGTCTCAATAGAGATAGTGTTGATGATTTGGTTGTAACTTTGTGTTATTAGCATTCGCGCATTAGCTAGTTAACAACTATATTGACGTTCAAATGAATTGAGTGGCAAGTTTAACTTAGTTGTGTTCTAGACGAGATTGCTTAGTCGAGGTTGAGTTTTGAGCTTTTCTTTGAAAAGTGATTTAGTCATGGACTATGTTAACTTTACAAGTGGAAGAGTTAGTGATCGATGTTTGAATATTTGAATCTTTATTGGATTTGAATTGAAACATATTGATCATTGATGATTCTTCTTGTGCTTGTTATGAAGTGACTTATGTCTTGCTATAGATGGATTCATGGAGGATCATTCAGTGATCACTTATTGAGCATAACTTTGCTATGCTTAGAAATGCTCTTCATTAGCTTTGGCATTATGAAGTTTAGCTTATGGATGTGTTGAGAAGGATATTATGGGTTGTACCATGATTTCTTCTTTAGCATTGAAGTTAGTTCATGCAAGACTTATGATCATTATAGACAATAGCTATAGGCTTCTTCGAGTTTTTGGTTCCTTGAGTTTTTATGCTCATTGTTCCATTTGTTTGAAGTTGTTGGGGAAGGCATTTTGGCTCATTAGCTTCGATGTTGAAGTTGGCTTTTGCATCTAGCCATCATTGGTGATGATTAACTATCATCTAGGATAGTTGATTATCCTTGTCGAAGGTTTTGCTTGACTATTGTTAATCTAGAATGATTTGCCATTCTTCGGGATGGTAGATTCTTTCTTCGATGACGATTATGCATTTCTCTATTGATGGGATGATTGATGATCTTTCATGATGGTTAGTTGTTCTCTTTGATGGATTATGGCTTTTTGCAATACTATATGTTTTACGTGGTTTGCTCAATGTTACTGACACTTGCTAAAGTAACTTGGGTTCCTTTGTATTATTGACCGGGATCTATTCAGATTAGCTGGTGCGATGGTTGGCATGACTAAGTGTTTGTTGGTTCTACCACATTCATTATGTTTTGTTGATTGTTGCTCGAGTTAGTTCTGATAAATTAGAATGTTATTTTCTTTGGGTAATATATTCGTGAATCTCTTGCTTGCCAGTCAATGATACTCCAGGACTACTCCAGGGTTGCTCTAGGACTATTCCAAGTCGCTCCGGGCTCCTGTCCCTTCACTCCTTGGGCTGTATGCTCGAGAGTTGCTCCATGGTTGTAGCGCATGTGATCATGGGATGAGATTTGGATATACTGTCACCGTGGATCCTTGGAACCTTGAGGGATAAATGGGGATAAAATAGCCACTAAGGGCTCTCTCATCAAGCAATTGCACCTTTTCCAGTTGGCTTAAGGGGAGAGAGATAAGGTGCGCTACAGTTGGTATCGGAGCGACTGGCACAGGTTCGATTCCCATTGATTAGTGGCTACTTAAAAGTATAATATACCCTTGAGCAAGGTATATTCCTACCCCTAAATTTGAAATCGTACGTATTGGGCATCCATGCGTACGTCCTTCCTTTTGTGTGGAGTATCCACGGACGAAGGTATCCACCATGGGACTGCGGTACGGGTGGATGACTAGTTGCCTCACATGGAATAGCTGGTCTACACAATGGAAGGATTGGTAGATTGAGTGCGGAAATGGAGGTGTTGGTTCCCCTTGGCTCAGTAGGGGTTGTTAGTCAATAGTCAATGAGGACATTGACATCTCTAAAGGGGGGGGTGAGTGTAGCGCATGTGATCATGGGATGAGATTTAAATATACTGTCACCGTGGATCCTTGGAACCTTGAGGGATAAATGGGGATAAAATAGCCACTAAGGGCTCTCTCATCAAGCAATTGCCCCTTTTCCAGTTGGCTTAAGGGGAGAGAGATAAGGTGCGCTACAATGGTTCAGTTCCATCACTCCTTGGCTCCATGCTTGAGAGTTTGGCACCATTCCTTCGTTCAGTGGCCCAAGGCCCTAAACCTCGGGTTCCACACCACTGTCCTTTGGACACCGTTCCTTCGTTCAGTGGCCCAAGGCCCTAAACCTCGGGTTCCACACCACTGTCCTTTGGACACGTGGCATGTGACATGTGGCATCTATCACGTGGCACAAAGAGGGTTTAGGTTCCGCTTCGTGGTGTTATCCTATAGGATAAAGGGTAAAAACCACGTGCGCTACAATAACATAAGTAAAAGATTGATATTGTGTAGGACTTGAGACAAAAAAATGTAAAGAAAAGTTTACACTTTCAAGGGAAAGAAAGAATTCCTTAGCAAAAATGGTAAAATAAATTTTTTTAACAAATGTCAAGATAAATTTTAGCAAAAGTGGTTGAACCATTGAAACAAAAGAATATTTAATAAAACTAATCAAAAACATCACCAACAAGAAAAAACAATTCTTGATTACAACCATATTGATCAATATGTCAGAAAAAAAAGGTATTAAGATGAAGAAAAAATACTAGAAATCTAAAAAGGTAACAAAAGCTGGAAAATAAAAAGAGGTTCAAAAAAATTAAAATAATATTTAATTTATAATTTTTTTATAAAAAAGTTTTAAGTTGGGAATGCTCGGGATATAGAAATGGGTATATTAAATGGGGTTTAGACCCTTGCTTATATACAAGAATGGATGGACCAAATTCAATCCTAAATGGATAATCCATATACTATAGTACTATAATTAGTGTATTACCTAGCTAAGGTAATACATGTATATACATATATATATTTACAAACCATACACTATCCTCCCCTCTAGAAGATAAAAATGTGATGATAATAAGTCAAGTGAAACATCTGAAGCTTCAGATGAGCGATTATAAATTACCACAAAAATCTAAAGCTTCCACAAACCCATCTATAAAGTTATTGATAACCATGATTGAAATAAAATCCAAAGCCATAGCATAAGTATTAGCTAACTATGGAACCTCGATGAATCAATTGCAACTCCATATGCAACTCCCAAATGCTCAAATTAACCATGCAACCATAACTTTGAACCAAGGAGGTTGGACTCACTCTATTTGTCCTCTACATTCTCCTTATCCCGTCCACTAAGGAAAAAAAGTTTTGAAGCATTAGCTTCATTTGGATTTGTTGCACTCATTTTTATTCTGCCATCTATGTCCGGCTTCACTTTATTATCGCATCCGTTCAGCCTCATTACATCAAGGCCAAATATTCCATTCAAACTCACTATACTCGTCCTCACTCTACAATTCATATCATTCATCCTTGCTCCACTACCGTATACGCTCGTCCTTACTCCATTGTCAGGACTGGACTCCCATCTATCCCCTCTACCCCCTCCTTCGAAAAAAAAAGGTTTGAAGTGTAGAGCAAAAAAGAGAAAATGAGAAAAATTGAAAAAAAACAATTGTGGAAGAAGAAAAAGTGGATAAAGAAGCATTGGAAGAGGAATTTGCAACAATTAACAATACAAAAATGGGGAAATCAGAAGAACATATGCTTAAAGCTTAGAAAATAGAGGACTTCTTATTATAAAATACTTCGGCTACCATAATATAAGAAAAAAATTCATATTGCTCAACTTTCTCAACACACAATTTAACACTTGAGACGGGAAAATCAATAACAACATCCACACTCTTAAGGGAATATATAAATTCCTTAATAGCAATAATAAAGCAAAGGCTTTCAATGGCACTCACAAGTGAAGACATGCATTCAACCCAAAACTCTAGTTAAAGTGACTCAACCTTTGGAATAAATGAATACTCAATATTAGAATTGATTAAAGGCTCTATCAACGAAACAAAAGCAAGATTCTCAACTTTATGGATACACTCAACATCCAAATTAGTATGAGGAGAACAAAAAACACTCAACTCAACATTGGACTGAGAACGAGAATCATGAGAGTCACAAATTATTGATGTGCTAGGAGAAGAAAACATTGTAAATGAGGAAGAAATACTAAAAACATAAAAAGATGGCTTAGGCCGAGAAATAAAAAAAGGTTGAGAAAGAGCAAAAGGGAAAGAGAAAGGATCAGATAGCAGATTGAAATTTTGATATCTACCCCACAAAATTTCCATTTCATCTCTAAAGCTATCTGTAAAAGCCTGAGTTTGGACTTCCCGGGAGGTCACCCAGCCCAGTACTATTCAAACCCAAGGACGTTTAACTCCAACTATCCCAAGACCCTTAACCGATTGGAAAAGGGGGTGCACTCTTGTTCATGGGCCCTTTCCCTCTATATTTAAACCCCATGGATCGTCTCTCGAGTCGTTCCCTTTGGTTGCTTACAATCCACCACGCTTCCCTGCAAGTTCACGCCCTCGTGAACGGAAGCTGAGAGCCACAGCTCTCCCGAGAACCCCGCTCTCTTGACACCCTACCCCTCGGGTCGAGCCCAGCAGGAGCAAACTGGACCAGCCAGATGTCAATCAACTTGTGGTGTGATTCCCTTAGCCAACCAACAGAGTTGGACCCAAGACCTCTCTGATACCAAATTGTAAACGCCTGAGTTTGGACTTCCCGGGAGGTCACCCAGCCCAGTACTATTCAAACCCAAGGACGCTTAACTCCAACTATCCCAAGACCCTTAACCGATTGGAAAAGGGGGTGCACTCTTGTTCATGGGCCCTTTCCCTCTATATTTAAACCCCATGGATCGTCTCTCGAGTCGTTCCCTTTGGTTGCTTACACTATCTTTATAATAATCAAGCTCATTATCACACTCTAGAATCCACTTAAGCTCAGACACATCGTTTTCCCATAAATTTGATCCTTGAATATTCTCCAAGAATTGAATTGCATCATCTATAACTCACCAATCAATATCACAATCATACTTCATATTAACAGAAGATGGTAAAACACCAAGAATAAGATAAGCCATGTAATTACATCCCACAAAAGTTAGAGATGGCAATGCATTAAGGATGGGTGCAACACTAACATGATCACACCCCACAGTACCAAAAGTTCAATCTAACAAAGTAGCATTAACAACCTTAAGTGACATACTCCTTAATCAATGACGGCGTGGCATGATAGAAGAAGATAATGCAATAAAGATTAGAAAAAACAAAGCAAATCTAAGCATAACAATAACTAGAATTCTAGATCTTGCAAAAAGTTAATATAGATCTAGATCCAAAAGAGAATGAAGAAATAAGAACAAAAAAACGCAATCCTGAATACTAGAGCAAAATATTGTCAAAAAGGCTTTGCCCTTTAGGAATAAATTATAATGCCCCTCACTTCCACCAATATGAGTGCTCGGGATATAAAAATAAGCATATTAATTGGGGTTTAAACCCCTATTTATATACAAGAATGGATAGATTATATTTAATCCTAAATGGACAGTTTATATGCTATAATACTATTATTAGTGTATTACCTAGCTAGGGTAATACATATATATACATACATGTATTTACAAACTTTACAAAGTGTTATTTATTAGAAGGAATTTGAGCTATCCAACATGAAAAAAGATAAATTTAACTATATGAGTTTGTAAACTATATAAACTTCTTTATGCATCCAAATTATCTACCTAGTATATAAAGGAATAGTGGTTGGTAAGTGCTTTTATTTTCTTAGAGCAAATTCTTAGTCATCACTTTCATTTGAGTTTATACCTTTTATTTTTCTTGCTAGTTATTAAAATTTGAAAAGTTACCATCAATTTTGAATGGATAAAGTTTAAAATATAGTAAAACTCAGAGGATTTATAGGATTTAATACTCATGTATAACAAATTTAATCCAGAATACTAGATGGAACTTCTTGAGAAGATCAAGATTTAACGTATATTTACCTTGTCTAAAAAAAACTTTTGTTATCATTTGCCAGGATAATAATGTTTATATATATTTTCCATGTTTAGAAAATGAGGAAGGCTTTAATATTAAATTTATGTATTTTACATATGCTTTGGAATTCATACATTACACTAAAAACAGACTCTGGATATAAATAAATTAGAGCGTAGTTCTCCAAAAAACTATTTTTTTAACTATATTTCAGCGTCTTTTCAGTTTTCCCATTGATTCTATTCACTAAACTAATCTTCTAAGAGTACTACAACTAAAATATTTCATGTAAGAAAACTAGGATTTGACCCATTTACTTTAAAACCTTATCTTCTGTGGAATTTACCACTCAATTTTAATGTATTTTTAGTTCTATTAAAATATATTATTACCATTTTGCTATATGAGAATAAATATATTTGATAGGTCCCATTTTAGAATTTTTAATATACTAATTTATAGATTTATAATGTTATTTATATGAACCCTTGCTTCAATTTTCAGAAGTATGTTAAAATTTATTTTAATGAATTTATAGACTGTGAAATTTTTTTATTTCTAGTGATCAAGCACAGTAAATTATTTAAATTATTTAAAATTCTAAAACAAAAGTGATCTGCCCAACAGCAGCTGAAAGCACCATGAAATGTTCATGAAGGGTTTCAACAACGATCTACTTGTCCTCAAGTAGATTTTTCTTTGTTCTTGCTGTCAATCAAGCATCCATAGCTAAACGAAAAAATAGAATAAGTGGAACCACTTCAAATGAGTGCATAGAAACCTCGGTTTGACTCAAGCTCGTCCTTGTCAATCAGATGGAGCAAGCCCAGCCAGCCAGCCAGCCAGGGCGAGTTTCAAGCTTCAGTGGATCGATGCCACTAAACAAGCATTTTATGTTCGCTCCCAGGAACATTACCAGAGTCAGCTTCCTGGATATAGCAGCCCATGTGACGAGCTCCTACATGCCGCAGCCTGTACAGTTAGAGCGCCAACTTTCCCACGCTCTAGCCTTGTCACCTTTGCTATTGAAGCTCGAGGTGGACAAGCTTGCTGCCTAAAATGAGCACACACTACGATCTTCATGTTTATAGTGTTTTATGTCACATGTGCGAGCTTGTTCTAAGATGTGCATGAAATGCTTGCATATGTTAGCTTAGAGCCCCCCGCATTCATCAATTTGAGGATCATTGGGAGCTTCTGCTCATACCAATATCAACGAGAGAGACAAGGATTCCGTGCACTCGCCACCACCACCGCAGTCACGCTCGGCAGCGCTCCACGCAATGCAATTCACCACCATTTTCACCTGAATATAATTATTTTTAAGAGTCTCATTCATATAATACTGTCTTATCTCGGAGGCTGACTGTAGAACCGAGAAAATATCCCATCTGCCGCTACATCAGTATTAGGGTCACGACCATTGGAGGGGGGAAGTTCGCAAGCACTAGCGCGTCAAAACAGTCCATCATCGTATGTAAGAGAGGAAGAGTTCCTTGACGAAGTGCTCTATACCGTGTTCCATCTAGATGATTGGTACTTGACCTTGACGAGGAAGCTTGGGGTAACCAATTGTCTAGATTGAACATGATCTAGAGCACTTCATTGAGAAACTCTTCATTGAGGTTTTTTATTCTTCTTCACTTCCTCTCTTACATACGATCATGGACTGTTTTGATGCGCTAGTGCTTGCAGACTTCCCCTTTCCAATGGTCGTGACCCATGTGGCTGTAGATAGAATATTCCCTCGGTTCTACGGATAGCTACTCCTTCTATTGCCGCAGGCATTTGTGGCCAGAAACGCAGACGGGAAGACTCCTACACAGTTGCAGTTGAAGGCGAGTGCTGCAAGCAGCACCTGGGGTAAATTATATCTGCTTCATTATCTGTGCAGGAGCGCTGACAAGCTATATCAAAATAATTTTTAAAAAAGAGCAAACACATGGTATGGGTATCATATGATTATGTTGGGTATTATATGAACGAGACACTTTAAAAAAATTATATTCAGGTGAAAATGGTGGTGAATTGCAATGCTCTAGATCGTGCTCTAGATCTTCTCTAGAAGCACGGGTTCCATGACGCCTCGTGCACCAAGGAGTACACCTGCATGCACTTCCTCCTCAGTCTCCAAGTTGCCGATGAAATCGAACCACAGCCCGTGCGTAACAGATTTAATCAGTTTTGTATACTTCGCCACGTCGCCGCCAGCACGTTCAAAGTTTCAAGAACCTCAGCATCCCCCCAGTTAGAAAGGTTAAGCTTGTACTTTGCTTCACGGAGTCGGGCAACGACGACAAGCCCTTCCATGTTGAAAGCTTGGCTGCATTGAAAGGCCCGTTCACCATGAACTTGTCGCAGTCGAGCCGTAGCTTCTTCTTGGGATTAGCCTCCATGGCGAGGCGTTCTCTGCTGTCAACCGACGGAATCTGGACCAGGATTTGGACAAGCTCTTCGACGCAGCTTCTGGCGGTCTCCTTAGCATTTTTTAGTTGCTCCGAATCTTCGCTTTTTGTCTCGAAACACGCCCAGTCGTCAACCACAAACACGAGACCTTTCTTGAGAATGCACCAAACGATAAATATATCAAGGTCTTGCACTTTACGGATCTCCTCCATTTCAACGGCTTGTCCATAGAATGTGAGAAGCACGCTCATCCACAAGGTAAGCAGTGGAAACTTGATGAAACGCTTTACATCAAGGAACACGCACCTCCTCAAGCCCGACTGCTGGATGTGGTTGCAAACTGCATGAACCAAGACTGTCTTGCCCAAGCCTTGGGCACCCATCACAATGACCATGCCCCTCTTCAACTGTAAGATCCGCCGGTATAGGTCTTTAGCAGCTTCGCGTCCCGTCCCCCTCTATTGGCTGTTCCTCTTCATCCATCCCAGGCTGTTCCTCTTGTGTATGCCCATCAATCCCAGGCCAGAGAAGACGCATCGAGTCCGTCGTTACCCATAGGTAGGAGGTTCTTGACACTTTTCGTACAAAATCCAGGCCTAAAGGATTCTCGGAATCTTTTACACACATATATATAACTTTCCACCCAACTTGCCTGCGAGAAAGAAGAGCTTCTCTTTCTGGAGCGTGAAGGGATGGATCTCGGACATACATGAGAAATGCTATACTTTTTCCCAGCAAACGCAATTAAACAAATTTTTGTGATTAAACAAAGTTTGCGTTAGCGATCAATCACGGCCCATGGCTGGAGCGGTGAATTCGTTACCATGACTTGACTGGAATCCCTCCTTGGCTCATGTAGATCTTACTTCTAGAATTGGCAATTTTGGAAGGGAAGGAGAGTATCAGATTGGATCATAATTGGAGTGTCTGCGCCAGGATTGTCGCCAATTCTGTTCCAGGCCTCCCAAATAATCTAGATTTCAAGAAACAAATGTTTATTATATAATTTTAAGTTATAATGTTTTAAATTTATAGTTTTACTTGTGTATGTATATGTCCTACTTCTTCGAAGTAATAGATATGTAATATAAGTATGTACTAGCCCTCCTGGAGAAGTAGAGAGTGTTGAAAGATGTCCTTTTGGGCAGGACATCATCTCAGTTTATGCAATTTAAATTTCAAAAATAATATAATAGAACATTGTAGAGAGTGTGTAAGAGTGTATCCAATGCAGCCATTGCCAGTGCTTGAAGTGGTGGCAGTAAGAAGACTTTGTGCCCAAGTGTCTGTCGAAATTCCACAATGGTCTTTCTGACTGTGTTTGATATAGGAGCTCATGCCTAATAAGTCAGTCTCTCAAGTACCGGGGAATGTCGCATGGTGACAGTAAGCATGAACATAAGATTACTTGTTGCTTTTCAGCTTCACATTCTTTTGAGAGGAGCTCAAAATGGCCTCATGAAAGGTTGGTTGATGCCGTTTCCCTCACTTTTATCAAAGAGAAAGAATTCGGCAGGTCATGGATACCTCTAGTTATGAATCCGGTGAAAGGTTCTACACGGTTCCACAACCGAATGACTTCTTCTTTTTCCAGAGTAAAGGCATGTCTAGAAGGAAATTTGTGAGAGTAAGTGATATTAAAAAGGAGTTCAACCTGTATGCAAAGGACTGAGAAAATGTTAGTGACAGGTGTGTACTCCAATTGTTACCATTTGCAGTCGAGGCAATAGCTCCAACAGCTTTGCTTTTGTATTCGTTGCCAAATGGCCACCATTTATACAGGAACACCGCAAGATTTGCAAGAAAAGACACGTCGTTACCTGTGAGGATAAATGAAACATTAGAACATGAAATTATTGCTCATATCGCTACTTGTAAAGCCAACACAGATAGCAAAGCTCCAACAAGCATAGGCATAAGGCAAGAAGCTCGTTGGCAGCTATTAAAAATTGGAAACCTGGAGAAGAAGGCTTTTTGGTTCGAGAATGTGTGTCACAATAAGCACGTACCATTTCCATGTATTCTACAGCTTCCTGGATGTCTCTGCCCGCGCGGTTCGAACCCTGCCGTCCACGACATTTTTAAGTCGCTTGGAGCAGCGCTGATCTAAATACCAAAGACAAGGAGGGAAAGATCTCCATTTCTTTTTTTCAACTCCACTGACTTCTCTAAACACGCAGAGACGGGACTTCCTGTATCGAAGTACATTGCGACGACGCTAATCATGGTGGTGGTGGTGACAAAGACAGCGGCTCAGAGAAAAAATAAGCAAGCTCTATACTGGAGTTCCGGAGGCGGAAGTCTCTCAGATGATCCGCCATCCATGGAAACTGCCGTCGTCGTCGCTGGCATTGCTTTAACAGCATGGAAATGTACGTAGACCAAGTGTTCCAGTGGATATCCGTTTGACGCTTGAAATTCATTGTTACAAACCCTACACTGTAGAGGGGATATTCCCAGGGATATGCCCATCATTTTGTTGTGGCCATATCAACAGTGGCCCGGTTAGTCAACAGTGCCCCATTGACTGGGCCACCATTTGGGGCGAATGGGCTTCACGAAAGCGCCGCCGCAACCCTGGAGCTTCAGTCTGTCTTTAGCTGCCGCCTCCAGTCTCACCATCGCCAATCCTCGCGAGCCAAGAGCTGTGATGACAGTCCCCACTTTCTTCCCGGTTTCTCCATCCATAATCTCTGTGCCACGAGCCACTCCCTCGCGCATTTCTGCCATTAAACAAGCAAACCATGAGAGACCTTCGAAGTTTCGTGAGTTGCTTTCGAGGATGAAAGCTCACGACTAGCTGGAGACTCTAAAGAAGAGAGTTTTCTAAAGGCTGTGCCGTGTGTGGAGGGAGAGTTCAGATGCGAGAGGAAGGATGCACGCTCGCGTCGAGTACGAGATCCTAAAGAGAAACTAAAAGAATGGAGAGTAAGGAAAAGTACCTTCTCCGTTTTCCAGAACGAAGTTTACAGGCATGAGCCTCTTGCGAATTTCTCCTCGGTAATGCGTCCTTGCTATTAGTTCCTGTCCGACGTAGCAGCCTTTCTCAAAGCTGATGGCGTTGAGAGCGGCCATGTTGTACTCGAGTGGAATGGCTTCTCCTGGGAAAAGAAAGACAGCAGTTTACAACTTCTAAGTTTGTACGAAACCGTAAGTGGAAAAGTGATTAACTCACCTCCAGGAATTTCAGCCGGGCCCTCGGGAACTCCCTGCTCCAGTCGCCAGAGAAGGTAATACTCCTCGTCAACTTCTTGATCAGCTTCGATCAAAGGCGCTGTTCCAAAACAAGAGTTGATCAACAATTTCTTCTTGGTAAGTCTCTTCTCGTGACTGACAAACCTTGGACAGATTCTTACGTGTTATGCCAGAGGAGAAGACGCCACGGAATCCAAGCGCGTCGAGCCTGGGATCTTTAAACCATCGCCAGCCATTTCCATTTCCTTCCGCAGCGGTTGTCCCACTCAAGTCCCGGCCTCCAGCCCAGCCGATGTTGCCAGCGCCAGTCTCGGAAGTGGAAGAACCTGCTAGAGCACCGCCAAAGCGTTGCCAGGCGCAGAGATCCTTCGAAAGGTCCTCGATATTGACTTTGGAGCGTAAAATGTACCTGGAGGAAGATTAAAAACCGAAAAAGTTTTACATACGTTGGACAAGAATTTAAGAGATGCATCTGGAAAAACAAACAAGAAACCTGATGGAACGTAAGCAAATGAAAACCATTCGACTGTGACATATACAAATTCATTGTTTTTATACAAACAAGGAAAAACTAGCATTGCAAAGTCGCACCCAGGCAGAGAAGGAAACATAAAATAAAGAAGCGAGGCAACAGCAGAATGGAAAGACGAAAAAAAGGTATCGGAGCAAATTCCAGGACATGCCCATTATGACATAAAAGAATTTTTTTGCGATGAAATAAACTTGCAAAAACACCCCAGCCAAAGAAAAAAGAAAAAAAGGAGAATGGAGCGAGAAACATACTAATAATGAAAGCAACCAAAGAAAAAAAGGCACTAGAAAACCAAGAGGAAGAACTTGAGAAAGAAGAAATCGAATTTTGGATACCTTTTGAGATAAGCGATGAGATCGTCAAAACTGGCAGCATCCACATCGGCAACGAGCTGTGGAACACTCTTGCCAGCCCCTGGAGCATCGCCACCCTTGCCCAGCTTCTCGGATTCCTGCACAGGCTTGTAGAGGAACATATCAAACAAGAACCTCCCCTGGGGGTTGAGAATCCCAGTGTAGATTGGGGGCTGGACGACGCCCGGCTGATTGGGAGTGGGCGTTCCCAGCTTGGCGGAGTGCTCGTCGGCCTCGAGCTGGAGAACGTCGTTGGTTGCCAGGCCTTGCAGGAACTTGAATGTGTCGTCGCCATCGAATCCCAGCACGGCGCGGCTCTTGAGATGCGAGGCAAAGGGGCCGCGATCGGCCAGCGCCGTGGCGCCAGACGAGGAGAGATCGGATGGCGCCCCCCTGGATTCAGCTGCTGGGGCATTCTGGGCGAGGAGCCTGGAGAAGACGCGCGCCACATTCACCCGCTTCATCGTCGAGACTGAAGAACCCTAAAACTGTGATGGACACGTTACACGACACGCGTCCTGTAGTAATAGATTTCCTTTTTTCTCTTTTCTTTGGATTTTAAATGTAATACACCCCTTTGTCTTACATTTGGTGTAATTAGTGAATACGTGTAGATGTATTTTCCTTTTTTCATACACATTTTAATGAGCAATACATGCCAAATTGAAAATCTTACAAACACCAGTACCAACCATTTGCATACTTGGGGTGCCCACTTCCACAGAATTAAAATACTTAGATTTTAATGCCTTTTGGGCAGAAATCTTTTTGTGAGGATCCACCTCTAGCATCCTTGCCATAAGCTTCACAGTGCTTTTATTGCCTACTATAAGCTTCAATTCTGACCATGAATTCTATGCTTGAATTAATTCCATCATCTGGCTTTTCCAATCCTCCTCATTCATAAATTCATAGTCTATGGGATTAAATAACCGAAACCCTAGAACTAACTCTGCAAAAACACACCCGACTGCCCATATGTCTATTGCTGTAGAGTAAAGGCCCCTCTCACCTTTGAGTTGCTTAGGAGAATGATATGATAGTGTCCCAAAACATTCCCTAGGTTGTTCCCACAACCTTCGTGTGTGACCAAAGTCAGCAAGCTTCACCACGCCACCTTTCACTAGCAGATTTTCAGGCTTTATATCCTGGTGGACGATCTTGTTGGAGTGGATCCATGCAAGCCCTGAAAGGATCTGCCCCATGAAAGATCTAATCTCTTGTTTTTCAAGCCTCCTGTGATGTTTTAGGTCTGTTTCCATCAGGTCAAAGACCATAAAGCTACCATTCTTGTTTGTTGTAACATCCAGAAGATTGATAATATTCACATGCCCAGCACACTCTTCCAAGATTTCTACCTCGTTCACCATAGCATTCAAAATAGAGTGCTCTTGTCCTAAATACTTAATTGCTACCTTATTATTGTTTTGATTGTTACACCCCAGCATCATTTTTCCTTCACTACCACGCCCTAACACTCTCCCGAAACTGTATTTTTCCATGTCTTGATCGAAAAACGATAATTAGGGCAGTGCACTCTTCATTGAATTAAGTCAAAAGGTAATTAAGTTAAACATTAGTGCTTAACTACCTCTTCACAGTAAAAAGTCTTTCCATTTCATTGCGCATGGAAGAAATTTTTCTTTACATAGACCAGACCACTGGAGAACCTGTTTGCAAAAGAAATCAAGACGAAAAAAACCAAGCAAGATGAATGAAAGGAATGATATATACACACCCAAATGAGTAAGCTCTGGTAGCACGCTGGAACTCGAGCTTGCTCGAGCTCAGCCATGGCACACCGCAGCAGTGGGCATGGATCGGCAAATGTTGGCATACTTCTTGATGGCCTCCTTGGTGCCGGGCTTTGGCTCGCCCTCTGGAACCGGCGGAATAGCGTGGGCAGCTCCAGTGGCAACCATGGACAAGAGTGCCACTCCCACACTCGCAACCATGGCCCTGCGTTTGATCACTTCGTCCTTTATCTCGCTGGCTTGGCACCTCACCACCGAGCTCACTCCCCCGGCTTTCCTGTTCCTGTTCGTCGTGATAGTGGCCTTGGTGCTAGCGATCGAGGAGAGCGAGGAGGCCAGTGCGCTCGCCATGGCTGCTGCTACTGCTGTCCCTGTTAAGTTTGTAGCTCTTCCTCTACTATACCTCTTTTGGCTTCCACCTCTTTTGTGTCACTTGGTTTTGCTCATAAACACCATCCGATGCCAAGGATGCCAATTGGATGACCGTGGATAAGCTGGAGATAAGGTTGTGAATGGCCGCAGTGTAGCTTCGTGGCTCGGGCAGTGGCCGTTGGATCCACTGCCTTGCTTAGAACCATAAACTTTACTTGGAAAAGATAAAAAACGCACCGAAGCACAAGTGAACCGTTGGCCAGGACCTTTACTTCTTCTTCTTCTTTGGAAAGGACTTTGCGCTTCCTGGTGCCGGAGGCAATAGAGTTTGCAGCTTCTCGTCGAAGAGGTTGAGATTTTCCACCTCCTCCCTCAACGCAACTAGAAAACGCGAGAATCAAGACGTGATCAAAGTGGAGATGCAGCAAACTTTGAAAAGCCGTGTACCTGTTTTGGGATCTAAAGGCTCCAAAACATACTTTGGCGGCTCGATGAGGCTTGTCGTGGTTGCTGGCGGCGGCGGTACTACAGGGTGCTCTGGATAAGCCGGGGCTGGTTTATAAGGCCGCATCAACGCAAGCTGGGACGCTCTCTTCTCGAAGAAAGTGTTTGCGAGATTGATCGCTCCCACTTTGATGTTCTCATTCTCTTCCTTGAAGTCGTCGGGTATGTCCTCAAAATCTTCGGGATGTTTCTCTCTGCGTTTCTCTGGAAAAACAGAAAGAGAGCAAAGAGACACAAATCAGCACACAAGAAAGTAACCAAATCCGTCACCTCATAGCCAAAGTCGCTTTGCTAAATGGCTCTACACTCTAACCCGACCCCTCAAGGCAGCACATTCACGGTGGTGATGGCAGGCAGGGTTGGCTCAGAGGCAACGGATGATTCGTAGACCTATAAAGCGACGTCGCTGCTTCTCGATGGAATGTAGCCTTGTCAAGAGATGAAGCATGTCCTCTCGTAGCTTCCGTTGCCTGTTCCAGGCAACCTTCTCGGCTACCATCTTTTCATGTTTCTGGGGAGAAAAAAGAAGTTTTTTAGACTCGAGAAATCGCAGACGAGAACTTACCTTGATCAAGTATTTGTCCGTCTCATAGTGCTTGTATAGATCGGTACTCCTTGCCGAGCGATGGCAAAGCAGGAAATCGTGTGTATGACCACCCTGAGAAACAAAAAAATGTAAAAAAGAAAAAATTTTCTTTCTCCAGAAGAAGCTGTGCTTACCATTTCCCAGGGCTTGCAAAGAGCTCGCAGCAACACATCGGCATCGTATTGCATCGCCGGCTTCTCGTGTGGCGCCTTCATGAACGACTGTCGCCTGGCGCTGGCGGCCTTCTCGATCTCACCCTTGGGCGCCGAGAGCTTGCGATCCACGGCGGCGCGATCCAAGCCCACACTGGGCGCCTTGGGCGGATCCATGGCCATCGGCCCAGTCCTGCGAAAGAACCGGGAAAAATGTAAGCCCTAACCGATGCGTGCGTCGAAAAAGTACCTCTACGTGTCATTCTTTTCTTCTACGTGGCCCATCTCCAGCCGTTGTATCACCCACGTCATTAGCCCAGCTGACATGGCGAGCTCAACGTGGCTTCTCCGCCGGCAAACACGTCAGCAAACATCGATTGACGTGGATATGGTTTCCCGCGCGGCAATCAAACTTGAAACGAGGACGTACACTGGTGGGTGCCGTACGTCGAGCCGCAATGCGCCAGTGGCCGCCCTATTCCCGCTCTTGGCGCCCGAGTGGTTCTTGCAAGCTCCGAGCAAGCACGTCCAGTCCAGGAGCTCCGGGACGTAGGGCATGGATGCGATGAGATCCTCCGCGGCATCCAGATGCCCTAGGCGGCCCAGGAGATCTAGGATGCAGCAGTAGTGCTGCTTCGAAGGCTGGATCCCAAAATCCATGGCGATGGACGCGAAGAAGCTCCGCGCCGCCGCCAGATCGCCGCTGTGGCTGCACGCCGCGAACACCGACACGAAGCAGGTATCGTCGATGCAATCCTCCAGCTTCATCGCCTTGAACGCGTCCAGGGCGGCGGAGCTCTGCCCTGCGATCGCAAATGCCGCCAGCATCGACGTCCAGGAAACTGTGTCGCGCTCCGGCATTCGATCCATGGTTTTCCTCGCGCGATCCAGGCGGCCGTGCTGCGTGTAGCACGCCAGCATCGAATTCCAGGAGATGAGATCGCGCTGGGGCATCTCCGCGAAGATAATCTCCGCGTCGCGGATTTGCCCGTTCTGGGAGAAGGCCGCGAGCATCGCGTTCCACGACACTGGCTGGTGTTGGGGCATGGAATCGAACACGCGCTTGGCCTCCTCCACGTAGCCCAGCGACGAATATCCCATCAGCATCGAGGTCCACGACACGGAATCTCGTTGCTCCATGCCATCGAACAGGCATTTGGTGTTCTCTAGATCCCCGCTCTGGGAATATGCCACCAGCATGACATTGCAGCACACCACGTCCAGCCGTAGGATTCCCTGGAAGATACCATGGGCTTTGTGAATATGCCCTTCTCGGGCATATCCCGCAAGGAGGGCAGTCCAGGAGAGTAGACTGTGCTGTGGCATATTCTCCATCAGGGAATGTGCTCTCTTCATATCACCCGTTTGGATATACGCTACCAGCATTGCCTTCCACGTCACCAGGTCCCCTTCTGGCATTCCCTCGAACAAACGCATGGCCTCCTTTACTTGCCCTGACTGCGCATATCCAGTCAGCATGGCATTCCACGTCACGAGATTCCACTGAGGCATGGCATCAATCAAATTCCTTGCCTCTGCCAACTTGTCAGTCTGGACATACCCAGAAATTAATGAGTTCCATGAAACTATATCATGAGAGGGCATTTGATCAAACACACCCTTTGCAAGATTGAGAAAGTTAAAATGAGCATAAGCTCCTAAGAGTGCATTCCATGACCTGAGATCTCTTTCTGGCATCTCGTCAAAGAGGACTTTGACAGAATCTATGGATCCCATTCTGGAATAGGCACCCAAGAGTGCGTTCCAAGTTACAAGATCCCTGTGAGGAACCTTTTCAAAGATCTCTACAGCTGAGAAGAGATGCCCGTTTTGGGCATAGGCCGAGAGCATTGCATTCCATGATGCAAGAGAAGGTGACGAGAGATTCTTAAACACAGCCTTAGATTCCTGAAGATCCCCGTTTTGGGCATAAGCGGAGAGAAGAGTATTCCAGGAAATGTCGTCAATAAATGGCATTGTGCTGAAGAATCGAGCAGTTTCTTTCATATGCCCTTGCTGAGCATAAGAAACCAGCAAACAATTCCAACAAGCAATGTCATGCTCGGGCATTTTATCAAACAATTCCTTTGCCTGATCAAACTCCCGACTTCGATTCAAGGACCCCAAAAGCGTTGTGAAAGATATCAAGTCCTTTTCAGGCATTCCCTCAAGGAAATCTCTTGTTGCGTCGTGATTCCCAGCCTGTGAAGCATATCCACACAACATTGTGTTCCAGGTGACGGAATCTCCCACAGGCATGGCTTCAAAGATCTGCTTGGCCTCCTCCAAAAGGCCATTTTCGGTGTATGCAGCCAACATGGTGTTACAGGAAAGAACACTTTTATGAGAACTGGATTCAAAGAAACACTTTGCTCTCTCCAACTTTCCAGATTGAGTATATCCACCCAGTAAAAGATTCCAGGAAATTGGATCCGTCTGAGGCATTGCAGCAAAGGTTTTCTCTGCGTCTACGACATACCCCTTTTGGGCATAGGCACCCAGCATTGTGTTCCAGGACACCATATCCCGCTGAGGCATCTTCTGGAATATCTTGTAAGCCTCTGCAATATGCCCGTTCAAGGCACATCCGGAGAGCATTGCGTTCCAGGAAATCAAGTCTCTCTCCGGCATTTCGCTGAAGGTATTTAGCGCTTGCTCGCAGTTTCCCTGCTGGAAATTTACACACAGCACTGCATTGAGCGACACCAGACTCCAAGCAGGCATGTCATCAAACACAGCCTTGGCTGCTTGAAAATCTCCAATGTTGACGTAGCAACCAAGAACAATGTTCCAGGAGACAACGTCCCTCATAGGAATGTTTTCAAAAGCTTGCCCAATCTCAAACACATTCCCACTTTGGGCATATGCCGTGAGCATAGAGTTCCACGAAACCAAGTTCTTTTGCGGCATTTTCTTGAAAACATCTTTTACCTCTGTCAAGCCCCCAGATTCGGAATATGCGTTTAGCATAATTGTCCACGAAATCACGTCACAGTAAGCCATTCTCTCGAAGATACTTTTAGCTTCATTAAGATACCCCCTCTGGGCATAAGCATCAAGCATGGCGTTCCAGCAAACGAGGTCCCGCTCTTCCATTCTCTCAAATATTCTTTTTGATTCCACCAGATCCCCTTCACGGCCATAAGCAGCTAGCATGACAGTCCACGAGAGAACAGTGTGCCGTGGCATTGCATCGAATATGCGCCTGGCATCGTCTAGATGCCCGTTCTTGGTGTAGGCGGAGAGCATCGCTTCCCACGAAAACATGGTCTTGTCTTGTGGCAGCGAATCGAAAACTTCCCTCGCGAGCTTGGCATTTCCACACCTTGCATACATGTCTATCACTTTGTTCCACACAAAGTCGTCGTTCTCTTGGATGGAACGAGTGTTCTTTACTCGAGCGTGAGCTTCTCTGGCTGCGGGCAGCGTTTTGCAGGACTGGATCAAAGACAGGCATTGGGTTCTGTCCATGACATTGGAAAAGAGTGTTTGATCTTGTATATCATGAAGATTTAACTTTGAGTTAATTTTATACTTAAGGAAAAAGCCATGCAACTGCCAATTTTTGCCTTATGGGATTTACTACTCTTTGCATAGTTAGGTTTTATCAATGGGGCTCTTGTTTTGCTGGGAAACGTCCCAAACATTGTCAACTCCACAAGACTTTGCGAGTCATGTTTTTCACCGGTAGAGTTGAGCTTCTTACACCATTTTTACCATGTACTCTTCGCTTTCTTACAGTGGGTAACACACGGGCGAGACATCCGGAACAGCCGCTACTCTTCAAGGGACTCTCAAATCTCTGAAAATTCCGCCCGGCGAGGTTTGATCCAGCGGTGGAGATTCAATGCCGGCCTGGACGTGAGTGCCATGCCGTTGATTTCGAGCTGGGGGAAGGTCTTCTTTCCGAGCTGGAATGGCTGGGTGTTTTGCGTTGACTTTTACGGCGGGCTAGCGGAAGGTTAATCTGGCCGACATTATCAAGATAAATGGAACTTTTACCCTATCTACGCCGGTTCTTGTGGAAGAACTTGAAATGGTGCTGGTCGGGGTGAATGGTCTGCCGGTGATAATCACGCTGGGGGTAGAAAATGGATTCGCCCAAGAACACAGATCACCATGTCGGGCACTGCGTATCAAGGGTATAACTCTCCAAATTTCTTGTTTCTAGATCTTCTCATCAGTGTGATGTGATCACCAGTGGCTATTTTGTGGGTGTTTCTTCCGCGCAAGAGGTCTTTGAGCCGGATTGCTGCTCATTCCAAGGGAGCTTCCAAAAGCTCGATCTCCGGACAGGGGAGGTTCTATGGCGGACGTCGATGCTGCCAGAAGGCAGCGGATTCACAGGCGCAGCGGTGTGGGGCAGCAGTCCCCCGATCGAAAAGCGCCGGAGGCTCATCTACATCGCAACTGGGAATCTATACACGGCTCCCAGAGAGGTGGAGGAATGCGAGGCCGCGCGCGCGACCAACACAACAGGCAGGAACCCCGATGATCCATTCCACCACGAATCCGTCGTCGCGCTCGATCTGGACAGTGGAGAGATCTGCTGGGCCGCGCGGCTTGGCGAATTGGATGTGTGGCGATAGGCCTGTGATGTTCCACCCGGCCCAGCAATTGCCCGGACGAACCTGGTGAAGACTATGATTTCGGGCAGTGCCCAATTCTCCTCACGACCCGCGATCGCCGGGACATCCTCGTCGTCGCTCAAAAGAGTGGCATCGTCTGGGCGCTGGACAGGGCGAGCGGCAGCGTCATCTGGGACACGGTTGGCCAGCCTTTACCCGCCATTTTGGCCCTAACCCTAAAGTTTGAATTTAAAGGTAGCTGGGCGGACGGCGAGCGCGTCTACGTCCCATTCGCGAATAGCAATGGCGCGAATTTCACCCTAGCGCCCACTAGCGAGGTCACCAAGGGCGGGGGATGGTGGCCATCTAGTATGACCACTGGCCGGATCGCGTGGTCTGCGGCCAACCCTTACAATGCGCCGGTGTACGGCCCCACGTGTGGCCAACGGGGTCGTGTTTGGGGGCTCGTTTGAGGGCCACGCCATCGCGCTGAGCGCTCGGTCCAGGGATATTCCGGATCGAGCATCTATGGGTCGCGTGTGGGTGGGATCCGGATATGCCGCGGATCGGCAAGCCATTGGAGATTCGGTATTCGCATTTTGCGCAAAATCATGATTATCAAATTTTAATTAAGCATGTTTCAAAATAAACATGATTATCATGCTACTTAATCAGATTTTATGGCAAGATAAGTTAAGATGTGGTTATTAAAACAAGGTTAAATTTTATCGCTAAAACCCTAAGGGGGCGGAGCGGCCATGGAGATGGTGCGTAATGCCGTCCACTCCGTGCGAAGCATCCACTACCGGCAGCTCGCGACGCAGATCATCAGCTTGGGTGAGTGATCAGATCTACAGCGCCGCGGCGCCGGCGATCTGGAGATTTGGGTTTTTTTGAGGTGAATGTGGGGCTTAGTTTCGGTGGAATTGTGCTTGTACAGGGATGATCGTCACTTCTGCGCTGATAATCTGGAAGGGATTGATGTGCGTGACTGGGAGCGAGTCGCCGGTTGTGGTGGTTTTGTCCGGCAGTATGGAGCCTGGCTTCCAACGGGTAAGCAATTTTATGGTTTTTTGCTAGAAATGTTCTTCGTTTTCTTTCAGGGTGACATTCTCTTCCTGAGGATGACCAAGGATCCCATCCGAGCGGGAGAAATCGTGGTGTTCAACGTCGATGTAAGTGGCCAATCTCTCTCGAAGAGTTTTGCAAAGTCTTGCAACTTAAGCTCCGGGGTTCTTGCAGGGTCGAGACATACCGATCGTCCACCGCGTGATCAAAGTCCACGAACGCCAGGAAACTGGAGAAGTCGAGGTTCTCACGAAAGGTTGGTTTCTTCGATTTCTTTTCTAGAAATCTCTGTGTGTGTGTGTGTGTGTCTCGTGAACTCTCATGAATCAGTGATCTTCGTTTTCTAGGCGACAACAATTACGGTGATGATAGACTCTTGTATGCGCAAGGCCAGCTCTGGTTGCAAAGGCATCACATAATGGGCAGGGCTGTGGGGTGAGTGCTTCGATCTGGCTCGCAAAAATCCTTGTTCTCATCGTGCGTTTTCTCGCAGGTTTCTCCCTTACGTTGGCTGGGTTACAATTATCATGACCGAGAAGCCAGTGATCAAGGTCTGGTTTTCCTTCTCATCTTTGATGTTCTTGCTGATTTTTTTGTTTTTTCGATTTGATCGTCCGCGCAGTACATTCTGATTGGAGTGTTGGGGCTACTGGTTTTGACATCCAAAGAGTGATAAAAAAATCTAACTGATCATTTGCATTTTGGAACAATTGACAATGGTTTACGTGGCGGGTCTTTAGTGATGGCGTGTCATAGTAAGCTGGTGACATCAGCCCTACATTTCAAAGTTTACTTAGCACGCGCGACGCAGATCATCGGCTTGGGTGAGAGCCTTGAAGTCGCCAGTTCTTGCGAGGAGATTTCTCGATCGTTTGGAAATTTCTTTGCAGGACTGATCGTCACTTCCGCGCTGATGATCTGGAAGGGAGTAGTTGTCGTCTTAACTGGAAGCATGGAACCCACCTTTCGTTTGGAAGTATGATACAATCTTAAGATCATGTTCTTCTTGTCAGCGGGATTTGCTTTCTTGAAGATCATTGAGCAAAGAGCCCCCGTGTTTAACCTCGATGGAAGTCTCCCGATCTCTCTAGAACTTTGAAAGCTCGTCTTGCAGGGACGAGACATACCGATCGTCCACCGAGTTATCAAATCCCAACAAACATCAAGAAACTGGAGAAGTTGAGGTTCTCACGAAAGGTTGACTGCTTTTTTTTCCTTTCTTTTTTGACCATAACCCGGCCGATGATCGGTTCTTGTATCCTCGAGGCCAGCTCTGGCTGCAAAGCCAACACATTATGGGCAGAGAATCTCGAAAACTTTCGCAAAGTCATGTTTTTAATCTGCAAAAGCTTTTTCGCAGATTTCGCAGTATAGATTTTATTTAGTTTCGCAGTACATACAACTTGGAGCTCTCGGTTTGATGGCTTTGGCTTCGAAAGAGTTAACTTTACTGCCAAGACGTTTTCACCGCATGAAAGTAAGCGTCGTGTGCTTACTTTGATTGCGAATCGTCAAAAAGGGGATCGAGCACAACAACCCATCAAATAAACCAGAGATTCCCCTCCACGAGATGCTCGTGGAATATTCCCGAGAATTCTACCACCGCCATTCGCTCACGTGTCCGGGCGCTGTCCGTGCGATGCCCTCCCATCCGACGCTCCGTACGCCTCGAAGGGTTTTCTTCGGCTGAGCGCCCTCTGTGTGTGTGTGCGCGTGCGCTGTGCCGGTTCTCATGGCGTGACGGAGCTAGGGTTCGTCGGGAGGAGCTCGCAATCGCGACAATTCGGCTCGGCGTCGAGGTATTTCGCGGGCGCGCGGCTCGCGCATTTTGGAAAATCTCTGGCCGGGATCTGTTGACTAGCGCGATCTGCAATTCTATGGTGTGGAATTCGGTGCTGCGTAGCTGCTAGCGGGATTTGTGAGGCAGGATCCGGAATTTCAGAAGCGAATTTCTCCCAATCACCATGGGATCGTTCGGTCTCGAGTCACTCCCGGTTCTCCTGTCCGATGTGTCGTCGCTGGTTTTGGTGCTGGCGGTATCCGCCAGTGCCTTGATAGTATCGATCGTTTTGTTGTTCTGGAGGAATGCTCCGGCCAAGAAGGAGGAAGAGAAGAAGATGTTTAAAAAGCCAACGATTGAAGTGGAAACCGAGGACGACGATCCCGACAAGAAGAAAGTTTCTGTTTTCTTCGGTACCCAAACAGGGACTGCCGAAGGCTTTGCCAAGGTTTTTCTTTCTCTCTTTTTTTCTTTGTGATGTTGTGATGGACTGAGAACTCTTGGCAGGCTATCGTAGAAGAAGCGAAGACAAGGTATGACAACTCGAAGGTCGTGTTCAAGCTTGTAGATTTGGTGAGATAACTATTTTGACCGAGTGTTATCAGATTGAGATCCATTTGATGTTTTTATCTGGCAGGATGAATACGCTCCAGAAGATGACATGTACGAGCAGAAGTTGAGAAAGGAGACGCTTGTGATTTTTGTGATGGCCACGTAAGTTCTTCCCCGAATTTGCCAGGTGTTCTTACTTGTTGATGCATTTTAGATACGGCGATGGAGAACCGACGGATAATGCTGCTCGCTTTTACAAATGGTTTGTCGAGGTATTTGATATTTCCTTGTACGTACGTGTCATCGAAATTTTGATGTTCCGTTTTCAGGGGGAAGAGAAAGAACCGTGGCTGGGAAACTTAAGCTACGCTGTTTTTGGTCTAGGAAACAGGCAATATGAGCACTTCAACAAGGTATGCGAGTTTACGTTGTTTGGCGAGCATAATCTTTATCGTTATCGTCCTTGCAGGTTGCAGTGGAAGTCGACGAAGCATTGGAGAAGCAAGGTATATCATACGATGGTTTTTTTTTTAGTTTTTCCTCAAAACTTTCTGCAATGCAGGTGCAAAGCGGCTACTGAAATGCGGTCTTGGTGACGATGATCAGTGTATTGAGGATGATTTTACGGCCTGGTAAACATGTCACTGAATTAGCATTCGTTTCTTATCTTTCCGTTTGCTTAGGCGTGAGCAATTGTGGCCCGAGCTTGATGTGCTACTGCGTAGCGAAGATGAAACCGGCTCTGCGACCCCTTACATGGCTGCAATTCCTGAATATCGTGTGGTTATTCATGAAGGAGGCACAAAGGCTTATGAGAAGGTCGCAAGGAACGGCGAATCTCTGTGTGACATAAGCCATCCTATCAGGTAGGAATCTACCAAACTGTTTGTTTTTGTCCGTGCTTCTCACTAGCGATACTTGCAGATCTCCTGTTGCTGTCCGGCGTGAGCTTCACACGCCCTTATCGGATCGCTCGTGCACTCACTTGGAGTTCGATATTTCTTACACCGGCTTGACGTAAGTCCTATATATGTGGTTTAATTTTTGTCTCATTGTAACGAACAGATATCTCACTGGGGATCACGTGGGAGTTTTTGCTGAAAACCAAGATGATGTTGTAGAAGAGGCGGCTAAAGTACTTGGATATTCGCTAGACACAATCTTCACACTGCACGGTGACAACGAGGATGGGTCACCCCTTTCAGGTGTGCCTCCTCCTTTCATGGGGCCGATCACAATGAAGGCGGCTCTTCAACAGCATACCGATCTGCAAAATCCTCCTCGAAAGGTAACTACCTGTTCTCTGCTTCTCTTCTAACGTGTTGATTGTCTTCAGGCAGTACTTTCCGTTCTTGCTGCCTATGCCTCCGATCCGGAGGAGCAAGAGCGACTGAAACACTTGCAGTCGCCACAAGGAAAGGTGTGTTTTCAAACTTTTACTCCTTATTTTACTAACTTGTGGCTACAGGACGAATATTCTCAATATATTGCTGCAAGCCAGAGAAGTCTTATTGAAGTTTTGCAAGATTTTCCATCGGTAAAATTGCCCATTGGTGTCTTCTTTGCTGCGGTAGGGGCCCGGTTGCAACCGAGATACTACTCCATTTCATCGTCTCCCAGGTACGAAAGTCTTTCTCACTTTTACTGTCTTAATGATCTGGAGCAGGTTTTCGCCGAGTCGGATACATGTCACTTCTGCTTTAGTGTATGTAAAAAGTCCAACTGGTCGATTACATCGAGGTGTTTGTTCTACATGGATGAAAGTAAGATCTTTGTCTCTCTCTTTTTTTTCTCTCTCTCTCTTGTTTCTTATTCACGTGTTTACATGTGGACAGCATGCAACAGCGTCGGAAGAAACAGGAAATGACTGCAGTTGGTCACGTATTTTTGTCAGGCAATCTACGTTCAAGTTGCCGTCAAAGTCCACTGTTCCTATAGTGATGATTGGACCTGGAACAGGCTTAGCTCCTTTTAGAGGTTTTTTGCAGGTGAGCAAGCGTCTTTCGTCATAAATCATTTAGCGCACCATGTTTTTCTACAGGAAAGGGCTGCCCTCCAAGAATCTGGCGAGCAGCTGGGAACTGCGATTCTTTACTTCGGCTGCAGGAACCGGAAACAAGTAAGCTTGGCTGGAGTTTTAAAGCTGTAATCGATTCCTACTTTGCAACGCAGGATTATATATACGAGGAGGAGCTTGCAAGATACCGGGAGACGGGCATTATCACAGATTTGTACGTAGCATTCTCAAGGGAAGGCCCGACGAAAGAGTATGTGCAGGACATCATGATGAAGAAGGTATGAGAAAACGTAAACGGGGGAGTGTTTCGTGACTGTCGCGCTTTTTTCAGGCAAACCAGTTGTGGGACATAATCTCCAGCGACGGATATATTTACGTCTGTGGAGATGCAAAAGGAATGGCAAAGGACGTGCACCGCACACTCCACACGATAGTCCAGGAACAGGTGCCGGATTTCATTCCTCGTAACGTTTTTGTCCCTGATTTTATTCCCGTTTTTATCTCAGGGCTCGTTGGACAGCTCCAAAACAGAGGCTTTTGTCAAAAAGCTCCAGATGGATGGCCGCTATTTGAGAGACGTGTGGTAACAGCAGCTAGGAAGTAAACAAAAGGATACATCGAAACGATGTAAGATTTTGGCGCTCGTTCGTCGATTCTTTCCACGGATTATGCTATGTTTCTCTTTTTTTTTTTTATAATGTAGACAGGCGCTTGATGTAGAAGGTGGCCGAGTTGAGTTGGCCGCCCATGAAAAAAGGATAACATCATATTGGCTGATGGGAGATCCTGTTGGCTTGTTTGTTATTGGCGAGCATGAACGAAGGTTTTGTGCTCCGGGCTACTGTTAAAATTTGGATTTGTATGACTTGGAAGGTTCTAAGTTTATGATTCTATATTCCTGTATGTATGCTAATATGCTAATATGCTCTAAGACTTAGCTCGTCGTATTGTTAGCATCGCTAACTTCGCAGTTTGCACTGTCTTTTCTTTCATCTTGTCTCCTCAGGTACAGGCTAAGTCTCAAACTTTGTCGAGGCTAAAAGCTTCAGGCTATGGCTTTGGAGCTCGAGAAACTAAGAGCGCTCGAGCTGTTATGTCAGGTCCCTTCGCTTCGCTCGCAACGACGCTCGCAGAGACGGCTCGTAGTTCGACCAGCAGCCGCTTCATCGGCCTCAGTAGAATCTGCAAAGCCGAGCAGTGAGTGGAAGTTTTGTGCAAACAATTGGACACATTGTCTCTGATACGAACTTTTGTTCTTGCAGGTTCCTTCGCTACCGCTCCGCAAGGCGTCATGACACTTCCCAGGACAGTGAGTCCTCCGAGTAGCAAAGAAGTGACAATCCGAGAGCCAGCAATCGAAGACGTGCATGCATTCTGGGATTACCAGAGGATTTTTGGCTCGCAACGAGCTGAAGTTAAGGATCCAGTCCGGCTCAAAGTCGTGGAGGGACGAATTCCGAGCGATTTAAAAGGGTCCTACTATCTCTGTGGTCCGGGTCTCAGGGCGGATGATCATGGATCCTGCGTAAGTCCTCTCGACGGTCATGGATACCTGAGAAAGTTTCACTTTGGCAATGGAGATCTCGTGCAATACTCGGCAAGGTTCGTCGTTGGATTGTATTTTTTTTCTAGTGTTGATCTTATCCTGATTGTCCTTTGGCAGATATGTGAGAACGGAAGCGATGAAAGAAGAATTCGACGAGGAGTCCCGCTCGTGGAAGTTTCAGTACAGGGGGCCCTTTTCCCTGTTAAGACATGGCCACCGCATTGGCAACTTCAAAGTGATGAAGAACGTCGCAAATACCAGCGTGTTGAAATGGGGAGGGAAACTCTTGTGTCTTTGGGAAGGAGGTGAGCCGTACGAAGTCGACGAGGACACCCTCGAAACCATTGGAACTTTCAGGTGATTTCATACCAACTTTGCAGCTCTCCAACCCAATGCTTTCGTTTCCATGCAGACTTCCATTTGAAGAATCGGGAAAGGATGATAGACTGCAAAGCTCTGTAGCGCTTGATCTGTGTGCCAGGGCCCTGCTTCCCATACTCACAGGTATTCTATACTAGCATGCTGATCGCTTGTTAAGCTTTTATCCTGCAGGAGGATTTAACATGCCAAAAGAGAGAGTTTTGGCTCACTTCAAGATCGACGAGAGGAGGCAAAGACTTGTGGTGATCACGTCGAATGCTGAAGATATGGTGCTACCGAAGGCGACATTCACTGCCTATGGTACGATAAACATTCTTTCTCGTCAGAGCTATTAATGTGTTTTTGTTCTACTTGTGTAGAATTTGATGCAGACTTCAAGCTGATACAACGTAAGGAATTTCTTCTCGACGATCAGTTAATGGTTCACGACTGGGCTCTTACTGACGAGCACTATGTCATTCTCGGCAACAGGGTGACGCTCGATGTTGGCAGTAAGTCCATTCTTCTTTTCATTCGAAACAAAGTAAGATCCTGTTTGTATTTGAATGTAGGTTCGCTCACTGCAATGGCGGGCCTTTCTCCCATGATAAACTGCTTGGCAGTGGACGAATCAACAACGTACAGTCCCTTGTATATGCTTCCTCGATTCGACGAGAGAAACGGACGGGATTGGACTGTGCCTGCTAAAATTCCGGGTCAGCTTTGGGTGACCCACATTGCCAACGCAAGCGAAGAAACATTGGAGGGGGGGCACAAAATTAGATTCGTCGTCGACGCGTGCCTCAGCTCTTACAAGTGGTTTTCACTAAACAGCATATTTGGTGAGTTTGTAAGCTCTTATATATCCAATAGTGATGAGTTTCCTCTCTTTCTTGTTCCAGGATACAAGTGGCAAGAACAGCATATGGATCCGGGCTGCATGAACAACACTTCCTCCTCCAAGTTCAAGCCGGAGCAGCTACAGTCTCCAAGAATGCACCGAGTGACTGTGGACGTCAGCAATCTCGATGACAGCATCCTCTTGCAAAAGTCGGAACGATTCAAGAATGCCAACTTCGCGACGGACTTTCCGGTTATAAACTCCACAGCTTCGGGCGGCAAGAACGAGTTCACGTACGCTACCACAAACTCAGGCCGGCGCAAGACCCTCTCGAGCTTTCCAATGGACAGCATCACGAAGCTCCACGGGCCAAGCGGCCGAGCATCGTCATGGTGGGCTGGGGAAAGGTGTGCTGTTGGAGAGCCACAGTTTGTCAAGAGGAAGAGCTCCCAAGGTGGCGAAGACGATGGTTACGTGATCTTTGTCCAGGTAAAGTTCTACGCCCAAGCAAAGTGCTTGAACAAGCTCTAATCTTTTTGTTTGGCTCTTCCATTCTCAGTACTCGTTTGTGGACGAGAGACGCTACTTGGTGATCCTGGACGCGCGTCGCATTGGCGCAAGGGACGCTCTCGTGGCCAAGGTGGAGGTTCCAAGAGAATACAGTTTCCCCTTCGGCTTCCACGGCTTGTGGCAAGACTCTTGATCTCCAGCGAGGTACCGATTCCCTTCTATTCTCTACACTCAATTCTTTCGAGCGTCATGCGTCGTGACTCATTCATTTATCAAGTTTCGAGTCCACCATAGATCATAGAAAGACGGAAAGGAACTCGAAGCGATCGAGAAATCGAAAAATCTCCAAGGATATTGAAAGAAGAATATTCGTGCTAAGATTCCTTAAGAATATTCCTCAAAAGTATATTCGGCCGTTTTAAAAAAAGGCGCCAAAGCGCGGAGAATTAGGTCAGGCAAAGATGAGCGTCTTGGCAGCACGATTGCAATGCTTTCGTATGGATATGGGCTTGGATCATCATCGAACAGCAGGCAAGAGCAAGCACCAGCGATCCCCGGCAGCTCCAATTCCACCACCACCGCCGTCTACGTCGTCCTCTCCACGCTCGAGTACCGCCCAAGAGCCAAGAGGAACCACCACTCGCCCCCCCAGGCCGAGTGCGTCTACACGAACCAGGAGATGGCCTACTCGCACGCCCTGGCGCGAGCTCTAGAGGACGGCTCCGCCTGCCTGGACGACGATGGCGTGGAGCGGCTGTCGAGGATCGCCAGGGACATGGCCGCGCTGTCCATGCCTTTCAGGGAGTCGTGGCGCCGGGCGCACGACTTCCTCGAGGCGGAGAAGGCGCGGCTCGACTGGGACGTGTGGCCGCGCTGCTGGGTCCAGGAGACGCAGCTGAGCGTCCGGCGGGAGTCCGGGGGCCCGGCGCGGCTCGTCGAGGGGCTCGGCTACCTCTTCTCCGACGAAGCGGCTCCTGAAAGCGAGGATGAGGAAGAGCACAGTGAGAGAGATGGTGGCGGCAAGGAAAAGTACCAGGAAGAACGCGAGGAGGATGCCGGAGCCAGCGGTGTTGTTACAAGTGAAAACGTTTGAGATGATGAGTCTACGATCTCATGATCCGCGAAATCCCCGTCACTACTACAGCAAAAGAGAGTTTTAAGAGGAAATCCAAAAACAAAAAAATCGTTTTTTTACCTCGGGTGCTACTGCTGCTCGATCCAACGAAAGTCTAGACCGTCTTGTGAAAAAAATATATGTAGGTACCTTTGAGGAAGCACTCGTAGTTCGTGATATACAATACCCTGTTGCACGCGCTGCTACTACAAAACTGCCAGTAGAAGGTGATCTCCCACCGACAGCGCCTTGATGATGTGAAACAAATCTTCTTCCGTCGCGGCCCTCCACGGATACAGGACGTTCAAGTCGATGGAGTAGTGGGACGTCGGGTCTTCACCGCCTGGAACGTAGGCAACTTTAGCGAAGGCGCGGCTGTCGAACTGGGAGGGCCGGTCCATGGCCAGGAAGAAGAGCGGCATTGCGAGCTCGTGCGCGAGCTTGTTCTGCACGCCCACGGATGCCAGGTCCTTGAAATCGTCCACCAGTCGCTTGGGAATGTAGAAAAAGTCGGACGAGCTGTGGATGAATTTAGTGTCGTCCATTGTCTCCCGGTAGGTCGCTTTGAGCTTGTCGGGCAGGTTGTATATCGTCTTCGTCACTGTTCTCTTGATGCTGCTCTTGAGAAACCAGATGGTGCCCGTCTCGTTGAAACTGTGGACTGTCCAGGACGACTTTACCTGCAATGACACCAAAGCACGTAAATCCAATGCTTCTTTGCGTTTCTTTGCGTCGATATACTACTTACCTCATGCATTGTCCACAACTTTTTGTTGTTTCCTTGCATGTTCCAGTAATTGAAAACAACGTGATCTTTCAGGTATAAAAAACCGGCTGCTTCGGGGTACTTATCAAATATACCAGGGAACGATCTGCGTCACAAGCAATCGATTAGAAAAACTGAAAATAAATGAAAAGTTACTTACGAGTATGCCTGCCATCCGCCTCCAACGTCTATTCCCAGCGTAGAATCAGCCTCCGTTGATATCACCACAACGTGCTTGAAAAGGCGTCCATACAGCATTCGCCAAACCGGTATGTTGGACCTGCGAGCCCAGTCGCACTCCAGTATCAAAACCATATTGGCGGAAGAGCTTCGCCACTTGAGGAGATGGCCCATCTCTTTCTCGACACTGACGGCATCAGTAACGCCAGGATAAACAGGCTTGAGGATCTGAGGTAGAAACTGCCTTGATCCCTTGATCGTGTTCTCCACAGGTTGCAGCTTTGGCGGTTTGTAGCCAACTGACACAAGGTCCTGAAGCCAAGCCACGGTGAGAGCCAAGTCCTGTCCAGACCAGAAACCGTTCTTCGCCATCTCGTAGCTCAAGTCGAGAACTCTTTCGAAGAACGTACTCTTGCTCGAGTGCCACGACTTGAGAAAATCAATAAGCTGCCCCCAGTCATGTAGTAAATCTTCCTCGTCCCCAAACGTCGAGCCTTCAAGCGTGTCGAGCCGATGCACTGAAGGAGGATAGAAAGCGACGATACCACCAACGTCCCAAAGGAGCCTCTGTGCCCAGTATCCCCTGATGACGTCCGAAACGGCAGTGTGCACGGTAACTGGAAGCATCATCGCCCAGAACGCTTGCTCATGAAACAAAGTGTTGAGCGAGTTCACAGGAGCCATAGTTCCACGCGGGAGAGCCACCTCCGGAGCCAGATGATCGAACTCAATGTTGATCGGCTCCCCTGCAAGCCTCCGGGTGTGGTAGAAGATAGAATCAACGTCGGGAAGTCCATTGCCTGTTCCTTGCTGGATGAACTGGTTTCCTCCAGAAACTTCATCGTAGTAAAACTCCGGAGCGATGTCTGGAACCGACGTGAGCGAGAGCCCGCGAGGCCACACGGAACGCTGTCCAAAGTGGATGAAAGGATTCACCAGCGTCCTGTTCTTCGCCTTGTACTGCAACAGCGTCTTCCTCGGGCTCAGCTCGATATCAAACGACTTCCCAAGATGGCCACCAGCTAGAAACGTCGAGTGCGTATCAGCGTCGTAGATCCTCACAGCTCCATGCTGGATGGCGAAGAGGTAGCCGATGCTCTTCCGGACGTAGGAGTTGTAAGGCAGCAGCGAAGTGATCCTATACCGGAAGGTGGTCTGCAAATCGGTGGAGAGAAAGATCGCCCCTGGAACCAGCCAGTCCGCTGGAGTATCAGTGTCGCCTATAGCCAAGACTTGCCACCCCTGGAGCTTCACCATCCCTCTCACCTCGTCCGTGGGAGCCCCGGTCACGCACAGGACGATCCAATTCTCCGCTTTCACGGCAGCAAAGCGAGCCTTGTCCTTGAGGTGATGGACTCTCCCAAAGTTGACGCTGGGATACGTGAGAACCTCCGGCTTGGCCTCGTCACACAGCGTAGAACCACCTCCTTGTCGACTGAGTAGCACCAGGAGCAACACACTGAGAAAGAATGCCGCGACGAGGAAGGCTCTGATGGGATTGTTGGCGAAGAAATCCCCTGGAGAGCTCACGAACTCCGGCCAAGATCTCCCCACAGACGGAGCCTGGGTATCAGGCGCCTCTGGATTCATCCCGCTGATCTCGTCGTCGGATCTCGTCTCCACGACCTTGTACGCTACCCCATTCCCGAATCCATCGCTCTTGTCGCGATCGCGGCGCTGGACGTGCATCGGCGCCGGCTTCGCTGTGGTAGATCTATCCTCCTTGTCATCCAGCTCCACCTGCATTGCTCCAATCGCTGCCGGTTTGTCGCGCTCTCGTCGCTGGACCTCCATCCCGGCTAGATTCTAGTCCATTCCAGGAATTTCCCGCTGGCTCTTCGGTCTAGCCGGGCTAGAAACTTCCAAGCATCGAGCGCTTCGATCTGGAAGAAATTTCTTGCTGGCGCTCCAATCTGGCCTGAGATTTGCTCGATCTAGTCGAGCTGGCAGCTGGATTCCACGTACCTAGCGGAGCGAGCGCTTCGTTCCCCTGAAGAACCCTAGCCCTCGCTCACTCCTCGACTAGCGATTTAATCTGGGCCGTCGATCTTCCGCTATCTATTCCACGTACGGTTGTTGGGCCGTTTGGTGGAAGCGAAAGTGATGGGTCATCACCTTGATGCGGGACGAGCGTTTTAAACTCCGCGCAATGGCGGGGCGCCACGTAGTCGCCGTACAACCACGCGCTGGATTCGTACGGTCTTCTAGGGTTCTTCCGCTCTTTACGCCTGTTAAAGCTGAATTGGAGCGTTTCGTGAATGGCGCTGGATTGGAGCTGAAGCAAAGCGCCAGCACCTGGCGGGAATTGGTAAGGCTGAGTGGCGCGTCTCTCGATTTCCCTGCGCGTTTGCGTATTTATTTAGCTCGATTCTCCTCGCCAGTGCTGTTGCATAGGGTTTGTTTCCTTCATTGTCTTCTCTCAAGCTCTTGTGCGATTGTTTTGATCTAGATCGAGCGCTCTAGCATAGTAAATCTGCCACATTTTTGCATATATTTGGTCTCTAGCTGATTCTCTTGCAGTAAGCGTTTTTTTTTTGTTTTTTCGTTTTTTCGTTTTTTTTTCACTTGTTTTGATTGCGTGTTCTTGTTTCTCATGTTCTCATCTTAAGATATTTCTCCCTTCGCTACGATCAAAGTTGCTAACTTTTTTGTTTGTGTTATAAGTTTAGGTGGCTTCACTACAGCCATGACCACGCCGAAGGCCCGACTTAATCAGCTCTATAGTGCCTCCGATGGGCAACCGCGGTATTTTACGTTATCTGGGAGGCCTCCTGGTTGTCCAGCGCCGAAGCTACAGTCTGGATCCACATTCTACTGCAAAGTGGAGCTTCCAAATGGAGCAGTCGTCGTCTCGGAGCCTTGTAGGCGAAAGAAAGATGCGGAGCAGGACGCAGCACGAAAGGCCTTGCATGAGGTAACATTCTTTTGTTTTCTCGTTTCTCTTTGTATCTTTGTTTCATTTTTCTAAAGACTTGGCTTTCGTTTTTGTAGATTGGTACGCCTTTCGAAAGCGTGGCTGCTGCTTTCAGCACCATGAAGTCGTCGGAGGAAGTCTGGATCGAACTGAAGCTTCGGATTGAAACGGCTTTCTCCAACGAGGTGAGTCCTTCCTCCTGTTTCAAACGACGCTACGCGTTTTAGAGGCATCCGGGTTTATGCTGTTGTAGTGTTAGTGCAGTGTGTGTTGAACTACAAGCCTTTGATGGAGCACTTTAGAGCAGCCATTGTCCGTAGGGGCAAGAGTCATGCACCCGTGCCAGCCACTGTTCTCGCATCCCTGGATACGAAAATCATCAGTATGTGCAAGGCTCTCGATAACATCTCGGATGGCAATCCAGCCCGCGCACTAGAGCTTGTTTATAAGGCAGCTAAGGGGTCGTCAGTCTTGGCCTGTGATGCTAACATGTGGATCAGCAGAGTGGAGCCATTTCCAGCACACGTTAAGAGTGGACTGCTGGAACAGACAACAGAAGCTTCAGTTGCCTCCGAGAAAATTCACTTTGATGCGGTCTACATACCATTTGCTCTCGACAGGACGGTTTCTGCTATACGGATAAATATCGATCCGAGTGACTACTACATGGATGTTCTAGCACGTCAGCTCGGCATCGACGATGGTGCTCGCGTACTAATCTCGAGGTATAGAAGTTTTCTTACGTGTTTCCTTATTCGGTCTGACTTTGTGTTTTTCAGATCTATTACCAAGGCTCCCTCTGGGACTCGTTTGTTTTGGCGCCTTGCTGAAAGAGATGATAAGAGTTCAGGAGTAAATATGCGGGCAAGTACGCTTACTAGCCATTCTGTGTATGGTAATGCTATTCTCGCTGCTGTCGGCTCTACCTGGAAGTCCGAAGGTCGCCTTTGCTACGACGACGTGTCGTTGGGGTGCTACTACAGGTACATTCTGAAAGTCAAACTTATTTAGTGAACTAACACTTTCACCAGGCTAGCTCTTGGAAAATCTCCATCTGGAAGCTACAAGCTTTCGAGAGGGGCTCTTTTGACGGCTGAACTTCCACCGACTTTCACATCAAAATCGAGGTGGAGAGGCTCGACGCCACGGTCTCTACTAAACGAGTTCTGCCACCAGTCTCACCTTCTGGCTCCGACGTTCTGCTCTTACCCCGTCAAAGGAGACTCAAACGACTCATGCGCCGGATATGAAGATCACGGTTGCACAGCTGATACTTCGGACCAGACAGATCAAGCCGAGAACAATGGCAACGTAAACGCTGCGCAAGGACCGTTTCTGTGCAAGCTGAGAATGCTCGTGTGTGGTGCACCGCGGGAATTCGAGTCCGAGAGGTCATACAGGAACCGCAACGACGCAATACAGAGCGCCTGTTTGCAAGCATTGCTCTACTTCGACACTTCACTCGCTCATCTCATGAGTAGCTTGAACCAAAGCTCCGGTGAGGATGAAACAAGCAAGCAGGCTCTCTTTGAGGTTACTGAAGGAGAAGAGAAGACTTGCGACAGGCCACCTATCGGCTCCATGGTTCATGTGGAGTACAGTGCCAGATTATGTGTCGGGGCTGTTGCTATAAATGTAGAGAAGCAAAGTGACTTTGAGTTCGAACTGGGCAGTGGGGCTGTGCTTGGCCTTCTCGACACATGTGTTACTGGCATGTGTGTTGGTCAGAGTGCTCGCTTCTCTACGCCTTTGCCGTCCGTCGATTTGCTGCTGGCTACTGAGAAGGTCGACGCAGCTCTTTTCCACGATGTTCTTCCAGGTACTTTGACAATTTTGGCTCCCTGAATTTTTTAGTGATACGAATGTTTTTTACTTTTTTATTTTTGTTTCTTTTTCAGGGAGCTTGTCTCTGGAGTACACCGTTTCGTTGCTAAAATATGTGGAGGCTGCTGAAGCCAGGATGGAGTCCGCCGTGTTTTCACCGCCGCTTTCGAGACAGCGCATCGATTTTGCGCTTGAGCTTTTCCAACGGTCGCAAGCTTTATCCTTGGTAAGCCATCTCTATTTTGCTAATGATGAATGCTTAGTGTGGTTTGTTTAGATCGACTTCGGGTGTGGATCAGGGAGCTTTTTGGAAGCTATAGTTGAACAGCCAAACAGCCTGCAGCATATAGTCGGTGTGGATATCTCCTTGAGAAGCCTCACAAGAGCATCGAAGGTACCAAACGTATTACGTTTTGGGTTTTCCAATCTAACTTTGGTGCTTTTGTAGTCACTACAAGGAAAGCTAGCGAAACTCCGTGGTGCCCTGGAGAGCGTGACGTTGTATGAAGGCTCGATTGTGGAGCCAGATCACCGGCTCCATCACTTTGACGTTGCAACTTGCCTAGAGGTAATGCAAGTGTTTCATTATACACAGTTTTTCTTTCTGCTGGTTATTTTCTAGGTGGTCGAGCATATGGATCCGGAACCGTTATCAAGGTTCGGGAAGAGCATCCTTGGGATAATGCAACCGAAGGTACTGCTGGTGTCGACTCCAAACATCGAGTACAATCCAATCCTCCACGGCATAGTAACTAGAAAGGAGAAGAGCGAAGGCTTAGAGGAAACTCTAGACGCAAAGAAGGCAGAGGGTGACGAAACTGTCCGGCTTAGAAACGACGACCACAGGTTTGAGTGGACAAGGGCGGAGTTTAGCGACTGGGCCTCGGACTTAGCTTGTACATACGGCTACTCGGTAGAGTTCTCCGGTGTCGGTGGGACGCCCGGCCAAGAACCAGGTTTCGCTTCGCAGATGGCAATCTTTACTAGGATGGGAACGGGAATGGGAGTCCGTGATTCGGAGCAGCCGAAAACGGGCGAGTACTCCACTCTTTGGAGATGGTCATCGAAGGTGTGAGTGTTTTTTTTTTTTTTGGGAGCCTGGAGCAGGGCCAGGGGATAAGAATTTGGTGGTTTTTTTCCCAGCGGTCAATTCTGATAGCTTCAGCTCGGCTGGACCAGTGTCCGATTGAAATCCACGAATTTGATACGGAGGTATGGATGGAAGTGTTTTTTTTCTTTTCTTCCTTTTGTAACGTGGAGAAAAGCGGCAGGGTTTTCGCGTCAGCGTCGGCGATAAGCGAGGAAACAGGTGGTGTCTGACTATGGATTGACAGGGAGAGAGCATTGGGGGCGTTTGGTGGAGGAATGGGACTGCGAGGGAGAAGGGAAAAGAGAGGTGGTGTTTACGTAAGACTTTGCTCGATCATTGGCGGCAGCGCTGCACGATGCTCGGTAATTATCTCATCTGGGGGGCGTTTTTTCAAGCAAATAATCTTGGGTCGCTTTCTCGTGCGAAGGCAGCCGTATGCGAAGGGATTCCCGGCCGTGAAAAAGAAAAGTTTAATTGAAAAAACAAAAGGAAAAAACATGAAGGAAAAAAAGAAAACCGATTCTATGATTCGCAAGACCAGGAAAGAATGAATGTATACAACGATCTGGGCATGGTACGGAACGTACACTTGCCCCCGTCCGTACGGAGAAGAGAACACTCTCAGTACGGGAGCAATGGGGCGAGCGTACGGGAGAATCGTGAGCATAAAATTCAAGGCCGTGTGCCACTGGATCTGACACGCTCGCTCATCCAACATGTTCAAAAATTTCTTCCAGAAAATGATTCCTTCGCGAGGGATGGGTGGTGCTGGGCCGATCAGAGCACCCATTCTTTCTCTCTCTCTCTCTCTCTCTCTCTTTCTCTTTCACTCCGTGCTGCAAGTGAAAGCTGTGAGGATCCAAGCTGCATTGACAAAAGAGCCCCCCTTTCCACGCCAAAAAAGAGATATAATCTCTAGGCATTCACCGTTGCGAGATCCCCGATCGGACGGCTGGCGGGCCAACTTCGAATGTGGGCCGTCCGTTCTGGTGCCCGGATCCAACGGGCGCGGTATCGCTATCCCGCCAGTCGGGTGCGTCATCTTTCTTGACTATGTTGTGTTTTGTGCTGGATTGCGATTGCGTTTTCGTGCCACTGCCTGCCACCTTTTCTCTCTTCTCTGTGTCTAATCCGGCTTAGTGGCTGCCTATTAGCGCGCCCGGATCCATTTTTTCTTCCTGACACAAAAAGGAAGAAAAGAAGGAAAAAAAAAAAAAACTTTGATGCGATAGATTTCGCTGTCGGCGACGTTGATGCCCCCGCTTGCATGTTCATCTCTTGGAAAGTTCACGAGCAACTTTTAAAGTCGAGGGCGCTGGCCAGGGAGCTACTAGAACTGTGCTTAACCAAGCAAACGAGAATCCATTTTAGTCCAACATCTCTTACGCACCTCTTGACGAAGAGGAATTCTCGTGAGTTTAGTCGCCTGGTCTTTCTCTTCTAGTCTCTCCCACTGTCAGGATCGTTCAGCTTAGAAACTCCACGCTTGTGTCTCCCATTTCAAATGCATTCGCTGCGCCACTATTGACTCTTGCAAATCCGTGCAGGCATACTCTCCTCCTCCTCCGGTAATCCTGCTGAAGCAATAAGCAACGAGTAAGCAAAGTTCACACCAAGTCCTTCACAGTCACTTTCGCAAAGGCTTACTTAAATTCCACGCTCTCGCGGACTCGGAGTCATGTAAGTATGAGCGCGGACTCGCAGTTGTGCTCTCTGTCCCGGCAGAGAATTCTCCTCCTCTTTATAACATACTCGTGGTACTGATATCAAAGGATGGCCGCCTCCATGGGGATTGTTTTTGCAGACAAGGACGAGGATGGGGCGGGCTCCATGTTGCGAAAAAGTGGGACTCAACAGGGGCCCCTGGACGAGAGAGGAGGATGCTCTCCTGATCAAGTATATTACCGCACACGGCGAAGGATCCTGGCGTACATTGCCGAAACAAGCAGGTATTAAGCCAGTCAATTTTGATGAATTCACTTACATACCTTACGCTCATGTTTTTTTTTGTTGCACAGGACTTAGACGGTGTGGTAAAAGTTGCAGGCTGAGGTGGATCAATTACCTCCGGCCTGATCTCAAACGAGGAAACATCACCGAGGAGGAGGACGAGCTCATCATTAAGTTGCATTCGCTGCTTGGTAACAGGTAAAAATGGAGAGCTGCTTGAGTTTCTGCCGGCTTGCACTGGACTGAATTATCATGTCTTCTCCTTGATCTCTCTCATTCTGAAACAAATTCGAGTTAGTCTCTCCGAAAAATGCATCAATTTTGTACCACATGCTAAGATGCTTTGTCCAAAAGTCTGAATTTCCAAATCCTAATCCATGGTTTCATATTATCTGCAGATGGTCACTGATCGCGGGCCGGTTAGCAGGACGCACGGACAACGAAATAAAGAATTACTGGAACACTCACCTCAAGAAGAAGCTCCGTAGCATGGGGATCGATCCTCACACTCACAGGCCTCTGGAAGAAGTGGAACAGGAGGCCATGCAAGGAAGAGGCTCTTGTTCCTGTCAGCGGAGCAAGAGCACCAATGCAGGATCCTCGTCTTCGTCCAGTGACCACCATCATCGGCCACCACGCGGAAGGCCCAGCCAAAGAGGTAAAGTCTCGTTCCACAAGCTGCTCACAGATGACCACGAACACGGCTCTCTCGATGCTGACGTTGGAACATCATCCGCAAGAGGACCCCCTGCATCCCCGGCGAGTATGTTTTCTCATAATAGTTCCTCTACAGTCCAGGACCACACCGATAACCAGCACGGTGTGGCGGCTTCCGTCGCTAGAACTGCCGGTCCAGGTGGTTTCAACTTCGCAAACTACTGGGACCAGACGCGGGGCTTGCAGAGTTCCTTCAACTCAGCAACAATGAGCTCGTCTTGCACGGACTCTGTTGTCATCAGCAGCAGCTATTTCCCACGTCCCAACAGCGAGTTCCTCAGCATTCCTTTTGAGTATAACCCGGTGAATGTGGACTGGGAAGGCAACGGAGTAAAGACCGAGCAGGAAGTTCTGTTCTCGGAGTCCGACAACGTTCATAGAAACCAGGAAGGTTTTAGTTATGCCTTTGTCAATCCTCCCTCCAATGTTGATCACGGCATATGGGACGTGGACGTTGTTCGTCAAATGGAGGACATGGATCCAGCCATGCTCGTTGGAGACCATCATGCACAGGCAAGTGCCCCTCAAGAATACTGGGAGCACCATCCATATAATCCAATCCCAAAGACCGACATGAGTCTCTGGCCTGGCAAAGAGAGTAACACACGGTGAGTGTCCTAAATTCAATAGGAAAGGAGGATACCTGTCTCATTCATTTCGATCGTGATTCTGTAGCAAATCACGCAAGTGCCAATAAGCATAACACGATCATATACTTGATAAAATATAGGCGGTACCAGCAAACGCAAGAAAAGTCACTACACCCTGTAACGCTAAAGTCGCCATTAGCAAAAGCAGACCTTTCAAATTCTACAAAAAATCTTGCATTCTTCTTCGCAGAAGCACAAAAGCTTGTTATCGAGCCATGCAATGTATTTACGTGCACTGGCTGTAAAGCTAGCATCGCCACCTGTGCAGTGTGAACCGCCCATTAAGAGATGACAGGACAAAGAAAGAAGCACACACCTTATCTACAATTATAGAGCAACGATGAGAGCCTCAAAAATCTTTTCCTGAGTCAGATTTGATCCACGTTGTCACAGGTTCCTCGACATCCTTTTGAGCTGTTCCATTTCCATTCTCGTGCAGCAAAGGATCCTGCTCCTGCTTCATCACCTGTAGAGACAATATCAAGCCTCTGAACAAACCAGCTTCTGCATATACCTGAGGAAGAGTTGTCGCAGCTTCGTTTTGCTTTAGCTGGTTTTCTAAAACGCTAACGTAGGAGTAGACACCCATTCCCACCACCGCCACCGCAATACCAAAAATGTTTTTCCAGCTGAAAGGATTTTGCAGCAGAATGTACCCGAAGGCCAAAACGAGACACGTCTTAAGGTGGCCTAAGACTTGGTAAGTCACCGGCGACGTCTTCCCTATAACAAGGAATGTGCTGAAGTTCACAGAAACGGAAATCAAGCAAGAAAGGATGATGAATAGCTGCAGAGGCAAAGAAAAAAAAAGGCGTTTCATAGGCGGATAAAAAGCATGTGCTTACCAGAACTTTGTAGGTGTAGTAGAAAGCGAACACATTTTCCCCAGTAAGAAGGCCATCCAAGAAAGGACCAGTAAGTATCAACGTTGTAGCTTGGTAAGGGCAAGATTGGTATAGTAGCTGCGTGGACGAAACTTTGAACTTTTTCTGAATAGTGTTGGTCATCTGACGCAAACAAGAACGTTAAGGAGATCCCCTGGAAAACGCACAAACTCAGGTGAATCAAAAGGATACGATCTGCGCAACACAAGTCGTGACAATCGCGAAGACGGATAAAACAGAACCAAGAGCGTTAAGCTGGAGATCTGTTATGGTGGCAATTCCCACACCAACGAGAAGTAGCAGCAAGGCAAGCTGAATGCTTTTACTGCAACAAGTAAACCATCATAAGCCACCGACGAGACAAAGGCAAGCACAGTTACCTGAAAACTTTCCGTAAGAACACCGTCTCCAAAAGCACTGTGCAAGGAATGATCGCGAGTTTGGTCATCTGCACAACAAAAGAGCTAAAAAACGCGTTCCTTGGACTTCACGAATAAGGTGGCACAAAGGAAATTATTCTTGCCTGGTAGAATCCAACCGAGTTGAAGCCAAGCGTGAGATTGAGGAGGCCAATCGAGATGCCGTTTAGAACGCCGAATCCCATCACAGTTCTCGCATCGAACGGCTTGTGCTCGAAGAGCTTGAGCCAGCGAGCGACATGGAGGGAGCAGTACGTGACGAGCAAATGCCAGCCAGTTAGCGTGGTCGCTGTGATACCACCCAGATTGTACGAGAAAGATTAGAACACACAGAGGAAAGAGAAATCCAAGAACAAAAGCAATGCAGTTACCAAAGTTAAATCCCAGCGTAGTGATGAGCGCCTTGTTGCAAATTACAATGGCCACGGATGATATCACCGAGAGGCCGAGCGCTCCCACCGTGCCGATCTGCGGACCCTGTTTGTCTCTCATCTCTTCCTCCTTCTCGCTCATTGGCGCCTGCAATGGAAAATCGCGAGGTTATCAACCCGCATTCCAAGCTAGGGCCGAAATTCCACTATTGCGCGACCTAAGGAGAGATCCAGGCGCGGGAGCTCCTCTCAATCTAACCTAGAGCGAGGCATCAATCAAGAAGCGCGTGGCAGAGATATTTCGATCGAATCCGCGAGCGAGAGAGAGAGAGAGATTGCGAGAAGAGGCGGAGAGGAGGAGAGATTTCTTACAAGATCTCGAGCTCCAGCTGGGGATTTGGAGGAAGCGCCCGTGGCAGCGGCAATGGGGACAAGCCCGAGCGCCTTGGATCCGCCCCTGTGACCAGTAGCTGGCTTTTCCGCCTTCCCTACAAGAGAGAACGCTGATCACGGCAGAGATAGAGACAAGCCTACACGTTAAATGCCGCATCGCCTAGGGTATATTCCTTCCCGGAATATACGCCGGACTTACTGTTACAGACGTCGACGTAACGCCAATGCTAGTGAATATTCCCCCCCGGGGGGCTTTAAACTTGGGGCTTCCGGCTAGGGTTTACATAGGGTTTTAGGGATCTAGGGTTTCTTGGGCGCCGCCTTCTTCCAGCGCCTTCTCTCTGCTGTGATGCCATTGATTTTACATGTTAGACTATGGAGATGGATTCAATCCATCGCTGAGAACAACGCACTCGTTGCCTGAGCAGAGATTTTCTCTTTAGTTTTCCCATTGTTTATTCGTTTGGAGGAGATGATGATTCGATTTTGGTCCGTGTTTCTGAAATTGCAGTGACGAAACACAGTCTTTTTCGTTGTGGCTGATCCTCCGTTGTGTTCGTTCTGGAATTATTTGTGGACCCAAGTGTGGATTGCGTGGTTGAACTGGGTGGATTTCGTGTGGAGGCTGTCGTGGATCCATTTCGTGAACTCTTTGGCCGCGTGTTCGTCCGGGAGGTTGAGCAGCATTATGTCGTGCATGTAGCGGACGTCTGCGGGGCTGGAGACTTCGCTCAGTCCGCTAGAAATCATCTGTGCAAGAGTAAAACTTTCACAAACTATGGTGGAAAAGTCTAAACAAAAGCAGCCACCATACCAGAGACATTAGATTAAGATACTTTGTAGCCTCTGCCCGAACTTGGTTGAAGGCTTGAGCACAGAGTATCTCAAACGACCGGAAACGAGGGTCATGTGTGCCACCCATCACGAACGCCATGTCGGGCGTCAGCTGAGACCACATAGAAAAATCCAGCTTTTAAACACGAAAGATAAAACAAAGCTGGATGTCTCATACCACGAAGCGTGCACGCTCCCTCTTGATGCCAAACTTCGACTTAAAATGTCCCAAGATGTGCCCGAAATCGATATCTACAAGCACGAAACACCCGTGAAACTAAAAAACGAGAAAACAAAGATTGGATGCAAGCAAAAGAGATGAGAACGTACGAAAAAACTGGCCGTTTCTCTTGAGCATGATATTATCGTTATGCCGATCGCCTATCCCAAGCAAGCATGTTGCAACGCAATATCCAGCGCAAGATCTCGTGAAGTTATCCAGTGCTCCTTTATAGTTTTCTCCTGCAGGAAAAGCCATTTCGCATGAACAGCCCAGCGATAGACTTGAGAGCTCACCAGTCTGCGTTTCATGCATGAGCCAGTTGATAAGAGTATCCTCTTTGAAGACAGCCACTCCTCCGCCAGAAGCCTTCGCAATCGTAGTTACAATCGAGAGAAAATAAAAACTTCGAAGACATGTAAAAACAACAATCAAACTAATGTCTACCTTGCAGATGTTGGATAAAGTCTCCGAGTTCCAGACGACTTGTAGCATTCCACTACTATCGCCGGTAGCGACGCAACTGTAGATTGTCATTTTCATATCCAGGTTGTGCCTAAGCCATGTCTGAGAAAAAAAGCACTCGAAAAAAAAACATGAGGTATCGAGAGACTCTCACCTTGTTCATGAGGCTAAACATTTCCAGCGTAAGTATGTCTTGACGAAGGTCGTCGCCAGTCTTGAAAATAATGTAAGTGTGCTCTTCCACACTACGGTCCGTATTCTTGAATACCAGCCAGAGAGGAAGCTTTTTCGAATCCATGTACTTGCATTTCGTCAGTTCCAAGCCATTGACCTCACACCTGAAAAGAATCCAATGCGTGTTAGCTACGTGATCGGCACGTCTCCCATGTGAGGAGACTAAACTAAGGGAGAACAAAAACAAAATTAAGCAGTTACCTGGGATCTACCGGCAACGCGACGCTTTCAAAAGATTCGAGCTCCGAAAGCAAAGAGATAAGTTGCTTCTGACGCTCGGCCTTCTGTTTGACTTGCCTTATACCACGAGCAATGTTGGCTAATGAGAGTACCAGCTTCTCTTGCTTCGAGAGAGCTGTCATAACGTGTGACTTACAAGTCTTTCGGAACTCATTCATTGCAAACTGAAGCTTCACTGCGAAGAAGGCAACCTCCAAGCCGGCCTAAAAGCAGTTCGACATGCTATTGATTAAATATTCACAATATCCACAAACAAAACGACGACAAAATGCCAAACCTTGATGTGCCAGTACAAATAGTAACCGAGCGATTGGTCCACCGAAGCTTTGTTGACGAGGAATTGCAAAAGAGCGGACTCTATCCGTGGCTCGTACTGTAATGCCTGTTACACAAAACTTCAGCTAAGAATGACGCTTGGTTTAAGTGTACCTGAACTAGCTGCACTAAGAAAGAGCAGATCTCCTCATTCGAAAGGTTTTCCAGTACAGAGACTGCGTAGTTACGAACAGCAGGATCTCCAAATTGCGGACCAAGTAGCTGTATGTGTGCAATCAGAAAAATTCAATGCAAGGCGATTTTCTGGAAAACACCTGTAAAGCTGTGTATGGATCCAGTGGTTCCCATTTTGCCAGCAACCTGGAAAGATATGGTATTGAGCAACGTGCGAAATAACTTTTCAGCTTGCCTTCGTGCTTCCATAGCGTAAATATACTTTTGCCATGGGACCGATTGCAGAAACCTTGACAAGGCTCTGGGATTGTTCTTGATAGAATAACGGTACCTCCAAAGGATCGACTTTTGTGGTTCCGACGGTACAGAAAAAACATCTGGTATGAGAGAAAAGATAATAAGGGTGAAGCCAAACACAAAACATACCATAACTATCAACGCAAAGAGCAATGTGCTTCTTCTCCTCGGTGCTTGGGAATAAGTCACAATCGTCTGAAAAGTTTGTCAAAGGACGCCTATCAACAACCCAAAACGTGGGAGAAATGTTTTCAGATACGACACAAAGAGCTCCGGATCTTCGAGCGTACTGGTAAACATTGCTTGTCTTTCGTCCTCGTCTTCCCTCATCTTTAGGCTGAAAGGATAGAAGCATTCGTCAAGTGAAACGACCAGAATAGCAATATAGTCTTCCGACATATTTTCTGGCACAGTTCCTGTAAAGCAGCAGGTAGAGAGATCAGGATTCGTGGACAAAACAACATATCTTACCACACGTGTAATACGGTGGATCTTTCCACAACCTGAGATGTTTCACCTTTGAATCAACAGTTCCATAATCATCAATAAAACGATAATTGGCCCAGCCGACTAGCTTCGAGATCAGTTGACAGTCCCTCTGATGCCCGGAGTAGACAGCAAAGTTGAGAGAAGCTACCTGATGAAAGACAATAATTATCACGTTAGTAAATGGTGAAATGAGCTGCACCTCTGGAAGATCGAAAAGAAGTATTGGAAATGTCAGAATCTCGTTCCACTGAGGATTAATGCTCTGTGCGACGAACGTCGTCGACAGCTCCAAGTTTGTCGCTAGACGCTGGCTACCATGGTACCTTTTCGCGAGTTAAAGTCACAGAATGTGTAAGGACCAACAAAAAGGATACAAGCTTCCAATCACATTCATGTATAGCATTTCGTCACTTTCTTCGAAAACGCCATCCTTGAACCAGCATTCTTTAACGTGGACATGCAGATACGTTCTGCGAAGAAGCGGTGAGCTGAACTGCTTAGACAACAGCCAAGGCGTAAAATGAAAACGAGCTTACAACCGCAATAAGAACTTACGATTTGACTGCCTAAATTTTAAGTGCGTTGTCCACGTTTTTCTCATAGGACTGAATTTGTACCTTTGCATAAAACTCTGGCTTTTGATGTGAAATCTGTAAAAGCTTGAAAATGAGAGGCTGCATCATGATGAGCAGAAGTCTCGGAATGTCTACCTCTTCGAATTTCAGCTTTGCCTCCGCTTTCTGTGTTACGGGTGATACTGGTGCTGGAGGCTCTCCTGACACAGCTGGGTCCAGCACTAGATGAACAACTAAAGGCTTCTTCTCGTCAATGCAGCTCTGGACGAAGCTGTTAATCAAGTAGCTTGTAAGAATGGAAAGCAACAAAAATGGAAAGCGTGGCAACAAACTTACGTACTATCGCACATTCGAGATTTACACGCCTCGCTTGCATCCAGATAAATCCCGAGACTACCCTGAAAACCCGCATGAACACCACGCAAAAGTTGTGGGGCTATACCAGTCTCAACGTGTACTCGAACGCCAGATGCCCCTCCTCCGCCTCGTCACAGTTCATAAAGAGACGATCTCTTACGTCGCGCACCAAGTCAGATCCTGGAGATTAAAACGCAGCTCCACAGCGGACATGAGAGAATTAAAACCTTTCATACCTTGGACGAACATGACAACGCCGGTGTCTCCGCTGGGAAAGTAGCACTGGCACTGAATCCTCTCTTTGTCGTACTTATTCAATGCCGTGCTGCTGATGCCATGTTCCTCACTGCTTGCCAAGTTCAAGTTGTCAGCCTTTCCTCAACAGTACGTATGCAAAATTGTTTACCAGTTGAGCTTAGAAATGAAAGAAGTCATGCACGGAAGAAAAAATTTCTCCACCTTGTTGCAGCGGCAGGCCTTTCATCCAGCTCCGGAAGAGAGCTTTCTCCTACCTATAGAACAAACAAAGGATCAAACTTAAGCAACAAACGAAGGATAAAACTCAAGCCACGCAAAACAAAGAGCTGGAAGAGAGCATTCTCCTACCTATAGAACAAGACCATGAAAGCAAACTGGATCAAACTTAAACAAAGAAAAGCAAAAAGTTCGTGCTACCAACCGATATTTTGGCACCATACTTGGCGCAGGATTCCTGGATGCGCTGCAACCACGCTTGCGACTGGTGAGCGCTGTCCGCGCGCAGAAAATACCTCTGCCGCTGCCCTTGCTCGTCCAGCGCGACGATCTCGAAGCCCAGGCCAGCAGACGGCCCCAAATGCTCCATCTCCCGGACATTTATGACGCCCTCCGCATCGCGAAACGTGGAATCCTCACCTGGCAGGCACAGCAGATCCCCAGAGGCCGCCATCAGGACAAAGAACCGCCGCTCCCAGTCCGCATTCCCGAGCTTGAGCTCCAGGGCGCCAGAGAACGCCGCCCCCTCCAACGCCATACCTTAACCTAAGCCCTAATTTCCAGAATATCCCTAATTCAAACCACCCGCCCCCGCGCTATTTTTCAAATTTCTTGATGCCCCCGGATATTCTGGAATTTAGGGCAAGAGGAATTGGTTGGAACGTTTACATCGGCGTTCTGTTAGAAGTAAAGAGGGCGCTCTGGCCGTGTGTGCTGATATTTAGTTACAAGGAAGTGGCATGGTTGCCATGTCCATGTCGGCCATAGCCCTTTACACCCTATCACACCGGGATCTCCGGATCTAGGGAGATTCAACCGCTCTATTCAATGATTCGCTAGCTCGCACCACTTTCACACCTTGGAGGCTTATAAACTTTCATCCCATATGGTTGGCCTAGGGCATCTTGTCCATGCTTGTTTTCTTGCTGGTTGTTTGTCCGGGAGAATCTATTGACCGGATGACTTGCAAGGGGAGGAATCATAGTTTTCATCTCCCCAGAGATTCCCCTAGCTCTGGAGGGGTCTCGATAGATTATACCAATCACTGACCACCACCACCACCACCACCACCACCCAAATACAAACACAAAGATTGTCCCTCCAAGGCTCTCTTCTTTTTTGCTTTTTTGCCATTGCATTTGCCCCGCCTTGGCATCTGTGTATGTAGCCACGGCGCGCCAATCATTTGGCAATGCCGTCCCAGTCGTGGGCAGCGAAATCTTTTTGTTTCGTCCTCCCAGGCCGGGCTCCCCGCGCGGGATTGATGGCGGGCTTTCGATTTGTAATGCGCCAGGATTGTCTTAGGGCGCCACCCTTTCGGGGAACACTCGCAATGGATTGATCTGCCACTGCGCCACCTTGTCGATTCATCCCCTCCCCAGGAGCCAACAAACACAAAATTCCCTTTCCTTGATCACAGTGTCGTCCATGAATGCCATGGATGCCATACCCATCCATCCCATCCATACCCATCGCCCATTCATCCATGGCGTGCAATGCCATGCCATCCCATCCCCATCCCCATCCCATCCCATCCATCCCAAGAACGTTCTTTCGGTTGCGCCAGTTGGATAGACATGCCATGAATACAAAAGACGTATGCTTCCCACGTGGAGGCGCCGGTCAAGAGATCTAGACAGGAATACCACCACGATTTTTTACGAGTTTTTATACCACTACTACTACGGGCCAGGCCCAGAGAAAGATGGTGGGCGGTAAATTGGAAACTTTACCCTCTTCCAATAACCACGTCTCAAATGGCTATTGCGACCCCGCCCCTGTGCACTGACGAGCTAAAAAGCCTACCTCCAACACTAAATTCTTGCCACTACGTACGCCTTGCGCCTGGCGTATATTTACCCCCGGTACCGAGAATGTAGGGCGTTTGAGCTTCCGAGACCGGCCGTATCTCTACGCAGCGGTGGCGTCACTGCATTGTACTTGGGGCCGTATGGTGTGGATGACGCATGGGATGGGACATGGCCTACGTCAGGGCTCCTTGGGGAAGAACCACGTAGGGTGGTTTTTGGTCGTCGGGAAAGAAAGGTCTAATCTTCTTTCTATTCTTCGCCAGTCTTCGCAGCGTCCAAGGCCCACGACCCTACGACGACTAAGGCTACTAGTACTGCTACCATTGATATACGCTACGAATACGGGACGTACGTGTCGCCGTTTTATGAGTAATTTGTCGGGTTTTTCCCAACTCACGTGCCCGGCAATCATGAGGGGCGTGACGTCAGCGCCAGCTTAGCGTCATAATTTCGTTCGTTAAGCTCGATGCCATGCGATGCGAGCGCGATGCGGATGCGGGTTTTTTCGCGCCAAGTTACGTCAACGCTGACGGAATATGTCCCGAGTACAAAAGTATTTTCTTTTTTGCTTTGTTTGGGTTCGAATCCCTGGAATTTTTCACGAGATGGGAACTAAAAGAGCTATACATCTACCGTTAGTTGGCGGGTAGTCATCGCCGAGAGTATGGAGAGGTTTTTTGTTTGAGTGAAGGACTGACAAAGGCCATAGAGAAATACTCTGCGTGGTCCATCCAAAGAATTGGACAGAGAGAGATTCGCGCACGATGGGAGGGATATTCGGTGGGGTTTTGATACCATTTAATCCATGTGGCGTGCCTTGAATGGCCTTTGCAATGAGCCAGGAGGCAAATCATAAACTATGCGCAATGGCAAATGCCATATGGTATGGCAATCTTCGTAAGAATATAAAGAAACAAAGTGTGAAATTTGTTGAGAGTGGGATTCGAACCCACGCCCTTGCGGACCAGAACCTTAATCTAGCGCCTTAGACCAACTCAGCCATCTCAACTTTACACTAGCTTAAAAAGGTAGCATCCTTTATCAATCGCCCTTTTCGAAAAGGTGGCAAACTAAAGATTAGGTGGTTAACATAACAGGAAACAGTTACATTAAAAGGAAGAAGAACAAAGTTTGTGTTTCTTTGACCCCTGTTTTACCGACAAAAACTGCTCTTTCAGTTTCTCCGGTGCCCCGAATATCCGTCTCTTAGATTTCCCTCCAGATCGACATCAAAACCGTGAAGAAGCAAAAGATTCCACGCCAAAAGGTGGAACACCCCTCCTTTGGATCCACGGCGACGAGCTTCACATTGCCGGAGAGACCTTGATCGCCATGAGCAGCACGTCTTTGCCATTGTCAATGCAGCTGTCACTGCCATTGTCCTCCTCGTCCTCGTCCTCGTCCAAACACCCCAGCTCGAACACCTTGGAACCCCCGTCGATAGAATTCGCAGCTCCAATCTTCCCGGAGCTGGAAGGAGTGGAGGAATTGCTACTCCCAGTGAGCTCCTGCGCCCTAAACGCCTGGAGCTCCCAATCCGTGCGTCCCACTGCAAAGAGCATGAGCACCAGGCAAGAGCCCTGCGCCGCCAGGAGCCCAAACCATAACCCGACAAACCCCACATCCAGCGCAAACCCTAGAAGCATCGCCACCGGCATGCCCACAAAGTAGAAGGAACCAAGATTGATGTTGGCCCCCAGTGTCGGCCGCGCGCTCCCGCGAAGCACGCCGCAACCTGTGGTCTGGGGACAGTTCCCAATCTCGCACATCCCGACCACCGGCATGGCCGCCGCCACGAGCTTCAAGATGGCGGCGTCGCGGGTGAAGAGCGAGCCCCAGACGTGGCGCATCCCGACCGTGAAAGACATCGCCGCGACCCCCAGCACGCCAGCGCAGCAGAGCGCCACGTGGGCCGCTGTCCTCGCGCCACGTGGATTGTTGGCACCCAGCTCGTTCCCGACACGTGTCGAAACCGCCAGCCCCAGCGAGCTGGGGAAGATGTAGACCAGCGCGGTCGTCTGGATGAGGACGCCCATGGTCGCCACGGCAGCCCTAGCGTTGACCAGTAGACCGGAGAAGATGATCATCAGCTCATACCACCACCACTCGAGGCACACCGAGATCGCGCTCGGGATCGCCAGCGCCAGGAGTGGCCTCCAGTCGCGCAGGCAATCGCGAGAGATCCCCGGCCAGGAGAGCTTGTAGATCCCCGACGCGATCACGTAGAGCAAGAGGACGAGGACGAGCGTGAGATTGGTGGCGACAGCGGCGAGCGCTACGCCGCGGATGCCCAGGCCGAGGTGCGAGACGAGCAAGAGGTTGGCCGGGACGTGGAAGCAGATCGCGACGGCGGCGGCGATGGAGATCGGCAGCGTGATCTTCTGCGTCCGGAGGTAGACGCGGATCGGGTTGAGCAGCGCCTGGATGAGGAGGTCGGGCAGCGAGAAGAGGAGGTAGTTGTGAGCCATGGCGGTGACGGCGGGGTCCTGGCCGCAGAAGTTGAGGATGCGATTCATGTTGAGCCAGAGCAGCGCGATCGGGAGGCAGGAGCAGGAGAGGAAGACGACAGAGCGCTGCAGCGTGAGACCCATGAGCTTCCACTTGTGGGCGCCGAAGGCTTGGCCGCAAATGGGCTCCATGCCCATGGCCAGGCCTGACAGAACCGAGTAGCCTGTGATGTTGGCGAAGCCGATGGCGAGCGATCCGCCCGCCAGCTCCAGCTCGCCCAGGTGGCCCAGGAAGAGCATCGAGATGAGCGAGCGGAGGTAGACGAGGATGCCGGTGACGACGGTGGGGCAGGCGATGGATCCCATCTGCTTCAGCTCGCGGGCAACCTGAAAAGAGCACGATCAGATCAGTACCAATGCAAGAACAACTCAAAAACAAAGCTTGCAGCGAATGCCCAGACCCGGCATCTACAGTAAATCAAGGAGTTGACTTGTGGTTGTCACTCCAGGCAATCAGAAAACAATTTCACGGCATGGCATACGACTAAAACGCAAATATAGTGACAGTGACAACGCAAAACAAGCGATTGGAAACAGGAAACCAGATGGAACATCAAACGACAAGCCACAAGCAATGCGGATGGATGCGAGAGGGACACGAAGAAAGGCAAGAGAGATTTAGAAGAGAGAGTGAGACCTCTGCCGGTGTGGGCCACTGCGAGTAGCCGTCGAAGTCGTGGGCGAAGAATCCCGAGATTTGGTGCTGCTTGGTGCTGTCAGGGTCAAGCTTGGAGGGGGGGACATTCGGCTGCCGCATTGTCTGCCCGAATTGATCCGCGCCGGCAGCGTTGCTGAGGCTGCTGTTCTTGGCGCCGATCTTGTGCTGCTCCTGCTCCAGCAGGGGCATATCCACAACACTGTGGCTCATGATCAACCTTGGCAGCTCCGCAAAGCGCTGGTGGTCGCTGCTGGCGACAGTGGCGTTATTGTTGCTGTCGGATGAAGGAGCCATTCGAGCGGCGATGCTGGATTCGGGAGCGGCGGCGATGGCGGCGGCAACGGCGACGCCAGTAGTCGTGGTGGTGGTGGTGGTGACGGTGGCGGAATCAGGGAGATGATCACTCGACTTGCACATAGCTGAACTGCCCGTGGTGATGACGATCTTGAGGGCTTACCAAAGGAGAAAAGGAATAGATCGAGAGGACTGCCTTTAAGAGAAAAGGAAAGCCTTTCCTCCTTCCTTTTCTTGCTTGATTCTTGCCAAAGTTCTTCCTCCCTTTTCTCTCCTCCTTCTGGTTTGTCTTGGCTCCGCCTCCTCGCCGCTTGCAACTTTGTTGTTTTCTTGTGCGCAGAAAGCAATAAATCAGCAGAGCAATCAATCAGAGCTATTGGTGGTGGTGGTAGCAGAAAAAAACACCAGAAACAGAGGGACAAAGAGAAGAAGAATTGGAAAATATCACACAGACACACACACACACCCACACTCGCACAAACACACACACATACACCCCCTCACACAGAGCCACACACACTCACACAATGCACACCATATACAATTCCAAAAACCCTTTTCCCTCAAAGATTTGAGCACAAACCAATGGGACCCCCAACACAGGCCAGTATGGGCAAGTGCTGCAAAAAGCTAGAGACAGATGCTGGAAGAGAGTGCTGCTTCCCAGCCCCAGAAGAATGCTTGGTAGAACACAAACAATGCCCAGGCCATGAGACTCACAGCCAATCGAAAAAGAGAGAAATAAGAGCTACAGAAGCTACAGAATTGAATGCAAGATGCCCAGTGAAGGCAAATGCAGCATCTCCTTTTCAACAGGAAAGATCTTGCTCGATGCCAGAAGACTTTGATCTCTTGCTCTCTCTCTCAGGCACACACTCAGTGGAGATCAATCCAAGCAGTAGATTGTGTAGGGTGGGGTTTTCTCTCCTTTTTCTTGCTCTCCTCTTCCAGTGGCGAGAGTGAAGAGAAGAAGAATATAGAGTGATCTTTGCTTGCTGTTCCAATAATGGAAGACACAGAGAGCAGTGTATTTATAGTGTAGGGGGGACATCTACATGATACATGATGGTAAATGTTACCATGATATCATACCATTATGATGATGGATGTTCATGATAGAGATGGCATGGTGGACATACATGATACATAGCCGTGGATTTTGGGGACAACTAGAGTTAAAAAGAAACAATGGATGGATATAGGCTAGGGAACAATGGATCATCCGTATAGTCCTTCATTGAACTATTTTTCTCCCCAGGAAAAAAAAAAAAAAAATTGGCTTTTTTTTGTTTATTTTTTTTTGGTCCATCTTCCAGTTGACAAAGGTCTAGAAATTCCCAGAGCACAAGGGATCTTGTGCACGTGTGATGGGCTGGAATAAAGTCTTTTTTATCGCCCAAAAGGAGAAATTCGTATAAAATTCAGCCACATCTCTTTGGAAAAGGGGGAAGATCTCAGTAACACTGATGGGTGGACGTTGTGCATAACAAACCATGTCAACAAAACAAACAAACACTAGATGGATGGAACTATCCAAGAATCTTTCAGACAACCTCTTCAAACAAGTGGCACGAGCAAGAAGGAGCCCGCAAAGTTGGCAGATTTGTAGCCAACCCTAAAATAGTGGTGTTCTCCAGCGTACGAGTTGAGCAAGATCCAACCCTCTGGATCATATCCCACGATCACAACACACTGCCACGCACAAGTCCTAGGGACCGTCCCCTCAATCGAGTTGGCATCCATGCACATAATCACCGGATAGGCGCTCACCAGCCGCTTGATCTCGGGGTCTCCTAGGTTTGTAAACTCGACAAATCCGTCAACTTTGGGGACCTCGTCACCTTTCCCTGGATTGTAGCTCAACATCCTCATCACCGATCCCAAATCCTCTATAAGATTAACCGAGCAAGCCGAAGAAGATCCAATACTTTTGCTAGCCTTCACGTTTTTAAGCAAGCTCGCCATCGAATTAAGCGGCTCTATCGTCTTGACCATGGTGTTTAGTTTTCGATGGGCTTCCGCGCAAATCCTGGTGGAAGAGACCCACGTGTCTAAGCAGTAGTGGCCCATACTTGCCGGGAACACGCCCCATTCTTGCCAGTTTATCCGGGGACACGAATCACTACTACTACTAGAAGAAGAATCTTTTGTCAAGAAACTCAGTGCCGCTGGAGTGTCTAGAAACACCTTATCAATTTTCTTACCGCTATATCGGCAAAATAGTGACTCAAATGAAATCTCCATTCCCTAACCCTTCGATTTCCAAGCTTGCCTTTAAAAGACAAAAAAACACTAAAGTTAAACCTAAAGAGAGTGCGTTAGCCGGGAGTCGAACCCGGGTCTATTGCTTGGAAGGCAATTATCCTGACCGTTGGACTACTAACGCAATTGATGATAGCAATTTCTGGTATGGTTTTACCATTATAGCCTCTACCTTGTTGATGTACAAAACGATCAAAAATGTTCTGACTTTCAAGCTAGCAAAGCGCGGCGACGATGGCGTGGAGATCTTCTACAGCATGAGAACATTACTTTGCGACTTTGGATAGGAATGAGAAGGAGCAACCTCTCTCCCGCTTCTGTGTTGCAGCCTCTGGTGTAAAGTCTCGGCGATTTGCTCCGCAAACTCTGGATCCCATCGCCGTATCAAGGATGGATCTGAGGCGTAACACATGTAGAGAGAAGTCACTGCACTCTCCACTACTACAAGTCCCAAGCCAACCTGGTTTTCAAAGAGAGAAAACGTTCTTTTCGTCAAGCTTTGGAGAGTGGTGAAAGTTTGTGCTTACCAAGATCATTCCAACCAGCATTGCTGTGAGGCCGATGATGAGAACTCGCTCCTTCCACTTGAACCAGGCCCAGATGCCGACGCAAGTTCCTGTCAGGAGTCCCCCGAGAAGGATCTCCATGAGCAGTATCGCACCAGAGAGATCGTACGCGATCAAAACCTCTATGCCCGTCGACTGGAAGAGTTCCCATGCATCCCGAGCGGAGTGATTGAACGACTTGCCGTAGATCGCTACCTGCGGTCAAGCTGCTCGTAAACAAAACTTCGAAACGGCGAGAAAACTACTTGCCTCCACATAAGCGTACTTGTTGAAAAACCGAACTAAAGTCTCCACCAGATGAAAGAGGAAATCCACGCAGCACAGCAAGCACTCGTTCTTCCCTATGCGTGATCGAAAGCCACGGATCTGCAAGCACAACGCAAAAGCTGTTTGAGAAGAAGAAAAAAATTATAAGAACACAATATTATAGCTTACCGCCCACCGCATCGTTCTTATAGCTGCAGTGAATAGGGAACCATAGCAAATGCTGCCAAGAGAAGTCGTCATGGCGTGTTGCAGTGATCTCAGGATAGGCTTGGGTGGCATAATCTGATCGTCGGCAAGCGCCAGTACTATCACTCCAGCCACAGTCACATGGACTGTGTTGCAAACCACAGCTCCAGTCCAAAACAGACTTACGGATAGAACCTGAAAGTTTACAACCAATGAGCGATGGTACACAAGGTTCCAAGCAAGCCTACCAGAATGAGAAGCCATCTGCCGTTGTCGTCCATGCCGGAAGCAATAACTCCTGACACTCCAAACGACCACAATGCCAGCCAAACGAGCAGCAGTGCGATGAACGGGTAGGAAATCCTCATAGCCGCAGGGACAGAGGTGATCAGCTTTACAGCCTTGCTCAAGACAAGCGTCGTAAATGGCAGCCTGAAAGAGCGAGAGCGAGCTCGTCACAGAATGCGGAGACGAAAAGGATTTTAAACGAGGAGCGTACCTGTCCATGACTGACATGGTGTAGACGAACTGCAGGAGAGCGCCAATGGCGAAGGCAGTGCCGAAAAAGAACTGGCCGTCGCGGAAGCAGAAGACGCTGATCACTGCGAGATAAGTTGTCAAGCTGTGGACGGCGACTTTGATCGTCGAGTATGGCCGGACGCAGAGAAGAGCCAAGGATGCCCACGCGAACACTGCACCGAGCGCAGAAGCCACGGCATACACCGGCCAGAACTTCTCTGTTTGAAAGCCAGGTTGAAGAATGCCATAGTCGTGATTTGTAAACCGGTTAAGCTTAAGCCTGTCCACCTTTCTAAACCTGTTGAGCCCCAGTATGACTAGCACAAAACCCAAGCCGATCATATGGACTATGAACAGTCCCAGCCAGAAGATATCTCTCCATTTCCTTGCGGGCTCGGGAATCCTTGCCAATGGTGGTGGGGTGTTGTTTCCTTCCTGGGCAACACTTTGTTCCTGGGGAAAAGAAAAAAACACATAGCATTGTACGTCAGAAAATATCAAAAGAAAAGTACTACTCGAAAACAAAGCTTAAGTACTGCTCGCAAACAACGCTTGGTCTTAACAAGACAAAAGAACTGACCTTAGCCAAACAAGCAGTACTATGAAGCTCAAGGAAGAACTTAAGAAGAAACAGAAAAAAACGAAGAAACGAGCAAACGAACCAAGCAACTCCAAAGCTCAAGAGCACGGAGAAAGTCAAAAGCTTACTTGAATTTGAGTGCTCGAGATGGTGTCAAACGTAGGCTGCTGCATTGGCTTGTCTTCTCTCTTCGCTTCATCCAGTCAACGATTCTAAGCAAAAGCTCTCGTTTAGTTCTTAAAAGAAAAAAAAAAAAAAACGAATTCCTAGTAATCCAGGAATTTTTTTGCAGCAGACAAAAGGAATTCTAGCAAAATCATCGCGATCGCGCTGGAAAGTAGTGCACAGCGCGAGCGATTAAGCTCGGATCGCGAAATGCCAGAGCTTGGAGTTCGAAAAAGAAGAAGAAAAAAAATCGAGCAAGGAATGGGTGGATCGAGAGCTGAGAAATACCTGAGGCCGCTCCTGGAAAGCGGTTGTGGCATCCATCACTGCTTAGGGTTTGAAACAAGAACCCGGTGAATCCACCCTGTCCTTAAGTCAAGGACACTGTCCTCCGAATTTAAATTCTTGTTCAAAGTTTATTTACAATTTCAAGTGATTAAATTAGCATACATTATCTTAAGTCTAATTTATTTGGGTTTGTTGAGTAGATGAATCAATGTTTGAACTTCCTTTGAATTATTTCCAAAATAATTGACTAATATAAATATTCATTGTTTTATTATGTTTTAAAAAATATTAGTTTTAATATTTTTATAAATATTAGTAATATTTTAAAGACCCGATAATAATTGTAACACAACATATTTATTAAATTTATTAAAACTAAAAATACATTAGTAAAAGTGTATTTTACATATATAAATATAAAAATATCTATAATAATAAACATATCTATATTTGTATATATAAATTTTATATATTTTGATTCAATAAATATTAGTGAATATTTTAAATAATTGAATTCATTCTTATCCAAATTAAAATGTGTAAGTATTATATATCTTCTTGTGAGGTCCAAGTATACAAATACAATGTATATAGTGGGATTTGATAGCCATCAAATTGATTTTAATTCAGACCATTCACTAATATATATAAGTTAATGTTTTTAGGTCAATTAATATGCATATTTCTGTATTCCATTTCTATATTTAATGCACTCACATTGATGGAGGTATTTATCCTTGAGGAGTGTTCAGATTTGGGATTTTAGTTTAACTTTAGCTTTTACATTGTTTAAATTTCACTTTCCTTAAAACTTTTTTAATTTCTTCTCTTTTATTTTTTCTTTTTTTTTAATCTTCATGTTAAAGCAATAACCTCCTTCTTTGACTTTAGAGTAACAATTGATGTAATTGCTTAATGTTATGCAATTGCAATTAAACAATTAGACTTAATTAATGGCAACATTCATAGCATATGGTACAACTTTTACTTTTATTGCTAATCCTTGCATTTGGTTAGAATTGTTTTGTGGAATCTTAAGGATGATATGTACTATTGATTCGATCACTTTATGGTGATTACTACTTATCATTTTTGGGATGATGTTTGGTGTTTGTGCGAGTTTCTTATGTGTTTCCAAAGGATGGCATTGCAATGGTATAATGGTTTAAGTGCAACCACTCATGTGGATTGTGTAAGGAACTGACTCCCCGAGATGTCGTAGGCTAAAGGATCCCTGAAAGCATGACTAAAATGACAAAGAGTTCATCGGATGGGACCGAGTCGAAAATCGAGTCTAAGACTGACTCTGAGACCGAGATCGAGATAGAGTCTAGGATCGAGCCCGAGGCCGAATCGGAGACCGAGTTCGAGACAGAGTCCGAGATCCAAATCGGGTCCGAAATCGAGTCTGAGGTCGAGTCCGAAGTCGAGTCCGAGATTGGGTCTGAGATCGAGTCCGAGATCGAGTCCGAGACCGAGTCCGAAGTCGGGTCTAAGATCGAGTCCAAGATCAAGTGCAAGACCGAGTCCGAATACTAAATATGGGTCAAGGGGTGAAAGCCCAAAGCATGCGTCTCCCAGGGGGGGGGGGGGGGGGGGGTTTTAAGGGGTTCCCAAAGTATAGTAGGGAGAGTGAGGTCCCAAAACCCGTCTTGAAGGAACTCTCTAGGGGGGCTTCCAAATTGATTTGAGGTTGAAACTGGGGCCCAAGGGCCTTGGGTGGGAATGAACATGGGCTTGGGTGGTGCCGGAAGGGCCACCCAGGGAAGTGCTCAAAAACAACTCCCACTCCCAAAAGGGAAACCGATTGCGGTGCTCCTGACTCATGTGAAGTGGTGCCCCACTTGAGTATCTTGTGGCTCATTGGTCCTTGCCCTTCCTAAGGGCTTGGGCCTTCCCATCGGGATGGAAGTGGGAGGGGGGGGGGGTAGAGGTACCCATACCGGGCGGTTAGGCCACGGTGTTTCGCCCCGATGTCCCGAAGCAAGTGTTGCACCCAAGGCTTGGGATTTAGAGGGTCCCATGATCAAGTCTTGTTGTACCAAGGGGTGTTAGGAACCTGGAGGCTTGGTGTGCTTGGCTGCTTGTGCCTGTGGGGAGTGTAGCTGCACCTTAAGTCCAGTCTAACTCGGGGAGGGGGATTGGGAGAGATTTGGGAATCCGTAGATGGATGGCTAACGCTCCGTTGCTTGTGCATTGAGTAGCTGAAACCAAATAGGACCAAGTAGGAGCTGGTACAATAGACGGGAACCTTGGCGAGGGAACTTAGCACAAGCCAAGGCAGTGTTGGTCGGATAGACAAGGTAAGCTAGCAAATTGGAAAGGAAAAATTTGTGGCTTACAATTTGGTATCGGAGCCTTTTCCTCAGTTGTAGCAAAGGATAGAGGAGGATTGCTGGGAGATGCCAAAGGCAGGGCAGAAATGAACACAGACGGAGACAAAACCCCTACCAGAGCTAGAGCCTCTAGTCGAACAAGAGGCTATGGATGAGGAATCCTTGCATGAGGAGGACTCCGGTGAGGAAACTTCCAAACAGGAGTCTGGTGGCGAGGTTCGGTCGTCCAAGGCTCGATTGGATGTTCTAGAAGGACAATTGGCAGAGACCAATGCTCTGCTGGAGACTCTCGTACGCAAGCTAAAACGTGACAAAAAGCGGAAGAAAAAGTGAAAGACTGTGGATGCTGGCAGCGCAGAAGGTGCGGACCCTTCGATAGGGACTGAGGCAAAACTAGACAAGGTTGAACAGACTGAAGTGGAATCAGTCCCTTAGGCAGTTCCCAAGTACAAACCAAAGCCCCCACCGGTCTTCAAGGGAGTGAACAACTATAAGGTGGTGGAGGATTGGTTTTATGATATGGAGGACTACTTCCGAGCGTTGCAGTTACTGAGCTCGGAGAAGGTCCCATGTGCAAAACCATACTTGGCAGATAATGCCAAATCTTGGTGGAGAACGACGGAGGCCAACGAAGGACCGGTGGCCACTTGGGAAATGATGAAGGCGAGGATCCGCACGACTTACGTTCCTCCGAATGTTACTCTACATCTAAGGGACGAGTTGAGTAGGTCGAAGCAGACCGAAACCATTTAGGAGTATGTGAATGGGTTTATGGCAAAGAGGATACTTGTCACGGACATGGGGGATATGGATGCATTCCATGCCTTCATATCAGGTTTGCAAACCTGGGCTCGCGGTAAGGTGATGCGTTGAAACCCAACCAACTATAAGGAAGAGTTGGATGTGGCCATCAAGGTGCATTTCAACGATAACCTGCGAAAGGAGAACGCGACGGGGTTGGGGTCCAAGTTTAGCAAAGGGGCCAAACCAAGGGGAACATATAGCAGAGGGAAATTCAAGAAGAGTTTCTCTAAGAATGAGTCCTTGGGGTTCCGGAAAGGCAAATCCGGTGGCCAGCGAGCGAGTACGTGGGGGAGTCAAGCAAAAAGAGACAGACCCACGGATAAGAAGGTCAAGTCGTATAGCAGCGTGGGAAACAATGTATGTTACAACTGCAGTGAAGCGGGACACTTTTCGAGGGAATGTCCCTACCCGTGTGAAGTTGGGTGAAATTGAGGTATGTGATCTAGTCCCTAACTCAAAGTTACTCATTACACGAGCAACTTTGGTAAAGAGTCGTTCGTGACATCTACTAGCCCTCTGAGGGAAGCTCGGAGGTAGCTTTGTTAAGATCCTTATTGACACGGGTGTTTCGGATAATGTGGCTGCAAACATAGTCTGGCAAGCCAGACTAACGGTGCAGTGGCTAGGCGAACCAAGGACTATGGAGTTTGTTCAAGGTAGCCAAAGCACCGATGAGGTACTTCGACAAGTGAGAGTTGAAGTAGGGACATGGAAAGTAAACATGGATTTCACCGTGTTGGACATGACGGGATTTGACATTGGATTGGTTCAATTGGTTCATGGTAGCCCTGCATGGACAAGGTAGGAATCTTGTGGTACTGGCAAATGCCCAAGGAAGAAGATCTAGGGTGGAGGCCCAAGATCTAAAGGTAGGGCAAAGCAAGGCTAAAGAATCCTACTTAAACTTGGTGTACACGAGAGGACAACTCACTAAAGGAACTAAGGTAGCATTTTTATGCTTACTCTCGGTGAAGAGTGACAAAAAGACAGGAACAGAAGAAGTACTTTTAGTGATCCAGCGGGTGTTGGACCAATTCCAGAATACCATGCCGGAGGAGTTACCGGCAGGGTTGCCCCCCGCACGACCGATAGAACATAAGATTGAGCTGGTTGAGGGTGCTGAGGCGATGGTTCATCCCCCTTATCATTTGAACGAAAAAGAACTTGAGGAGCTCAAGCGCCAACTAAAGGAGTTGGTGGATAAAGGGTATGTTAGGTTGAGCAAGTCACCGTATGGGGCATCGGTGCTATTTGTGAAAAAGAAAGATGAATCTATGTGTATGTGCATAGACTATCGGTTGCTCAACAAGTATACAAAAAAGAACAAGTACCCTTTGCCAAGGATTGAGGACCTGTTCAATAGGTTGGGAAACGCAAAATACTTCTCGAGGATTGACCTGAGGTCAAGATACTACCAGATCAGGGTAGTAGAGGAAGATGTCGAGAAGACAACTTGTAGAACCAGGTATGGGAGCTTTGAGTTTCTGGTGATGCCCTTTGGGCTGTGCAATGTGCCGGCAACGTTTTTGGTGTTGATGAACCATATCTTTGTACCATATCTGAATCATTTCGTGGTCGTCTATATCGACGACATCCTGATCTATAGCGAGACGCTAAAAGAGCATGCTGAACACTTGGCGAAGGTGTTTGAGAAACTAAGGAAACACAAACTGTATGCTAAAGAGAGCAAATGTGACTTTGCTCAACAAGAGGTAAAGTTTCTCGGGCATGTGGTGGGCCAGGACGGGCTCAAGGTGGACCCGAAGAAGGTCCAAGCGATCCAGGAATGGGAGCGACCAGCGAATGTACATGAGTTGAGGGCATTCTTGGGGCTATGCAACTACTACCGAAAGTTTATCAGACACTATTCGAGAGTAGCCCTACCCTTAACGGACCAAACAGGAAAAGGGAAGATGGTATGGACGGCGGAATGCGAGGTAGCATTCGTACACCTCAAAGGGAAGTTGAGGAAGGCTACCATATTGGCATTACCAGAATTTGGTAAGGACTTTGAGGTAGAAACAGATGCTTCAGATTTTGCGTTAGGCGCAGTTTTGAAGCAAGACAACCATCCAGTAGTGTTCTTCTCGAAGAAGTTGGACAAGGCTTAACGAAAGTGGCCTGCCCACAAGAAGGAATTGTTTGCGGTGGTCAAGGCACTCAAGGAGTGGCGACACTACCTTGGGAGACACTTCAAGGTTTACACGAACAATATGGCAACGAAACACTTCTTGTCACAGCCTGACTTGAGAGGGAAACAGGGTCGGTGGGCCAATGCCTTGGCCGAGTTTGATTGCGAGATTCTGTATAAGCTTGGGAAGAGCAACATCGTGGCAGATGCGCTGAGTCAAAAAGTGAGCTTGAAGTTGGTGATATCCAGTGCGACAGCAACCTTTTGGGACGATGTGCTAGACCATCATTCTCATATGTTGTCCGCACAAGAAGTGTCCCTAAGGAATCTAGAGGCACGGGAAGCTCACCAAAGAGGTGAGCTGCCAACAGAAGAGAAAACGGGCTATGCGGAATGCAACGGATTCATCTATTACAAGCAAACGAGGGTGTATGTTCTAGAAGGGGAACTAAGGAAGGTAGCCTTAGAAGAGTGTCATGACGGACCTCTTGCAGGACACAGTAGAGTGCCCAAGACGATGGGCTTACTCAAGAGGAAGTACCATTGGCCAGATATAGCTAAGGATGTCCAAGACTATGTAAAGACATGTCCAACATGTCAGCAGGTCAAAGCCGTGACTAAGGCTAGTGAGGGCTTGTTGCAAAGCATCCCAATTCCGGATCATCCGTGGAAATGTCTTACGATGGACTTCATCACAGGACTTCCCCCAAGCGATATTCGTGGTGGTGGACCGATTTTCGAAAATGGCACATTTCATACCCATCACAACGGAAGTGGATGTGGAAGGTGTAGCGAAGTTGTTCTTTGAACAAGTGGATCGAGTGCAGGGAAGGTCGGAAGAGATTATCTCAGATCGAGATAAGATCTTCACTAGTAGGTTCTGGAGGACTCTCCTGGAATAGTATCGCACCAAGTTGAAATTCAGCATAGCCTATCACCCACAGACAGGTATTGGGTATTAAGTCAAGTTTGATGGCACTAACACTTCTTGACAGACGGACAAACGGAAAGGGTGAATAGGCAGCTGGAGGATTATTTGCAATGCTATGTCTCAAGAGACTAGACCAACTGGGTAAGTCATTTGGGACTTGCGGAAATGTGTTATAACAACTCACCACATTCGAGTATCGGGGTGAGTCCATGGGAAGTCATCAATGGGCGAGCTATTGAAGGTCCTGTGGAACTTGGTGTGGCCAAGTATCTTGGAGAGCTACCCGCAGTGGAGGCATTCACGGCGGAAAGACTCAACATTTGGAATCTAGTGAGGGATTCCTTGGAACAAGCTCAACAAAGGCAAACCAAGTACGCGAACCAAAAGCGCCGGGATGTAGAGTTCCAAGCTAGGGAGAAGGTGTGGCTGAACACCAAGAACCTCAGGCTACTGTAAGTGACTAATTTTTCCATTCTACTTTAGTCACTTAACCACACCTCCGACCACTTGGAGGAGTCTCATTCACAACCTCCATCAGTCCAATTCAGGACTTGGGACTTGCTAGCCTCAAGAATGGCATCCATGCCACTCCACACTTGCACCTGGTCCAAGTGCTCCACGTGTCTGGTCCTGAGACCGACACCCATAGGTACCACTGACATCTCGGCCCGTTACGCTAAGGCCATGCCCATTCACCTTTGCTGCACTAGTGGTTCAACACCTCTTGCATCACCACCTCGTCTCTCCAAGACTGGGCCATGTGTCCACGAGTGGTCATCCTAGATCCACTCCTTAGCATCCTTAGGATGCCCACAGACCTGGGGAGTTGCCTTCCCCAAAGTCCCTTTGTCAGTTCCTACCAAGTCCCTTTCTGCCCCTGGCCGTGTTTGCCAACACTGCCACTGGATCGAGGCCCACAGGCCCGACCACTAAGTCCCACGGTCCTCTGGGACTTCCTCACCACATGACTGTGTCCTTGGTCACTACCCCAGAGGACTGCTCCGCTTCCTTTCCACAGTCTGGGCCTTTGGGACAACATTTCGGAACACCGTGGCCTTACGCGAGCCACCTGGGTACTCTCCCCACCTATCGCCTTTAGGTGCTCTAGCCATGGGCTTAGAGCGAGGTTCCATTGAGCCACGCTTGGTATCCAAGTAGGTAGTGCCACCCACACTTGGACTGGGAGCATCGGCCAGTCGATCTCCCGGGGGAACTAGAGCCGGCTCTTGAACACTTCACCAAGCTACCCCGCTTGTCGGTCTGTGTTCACTCTAGTCTTGGACTTCCTAGTGGGCAGCTCATCACCCAACACTGGGTCTGGCCTTCCTGGGCCAAACTGGCCTTTCCTGGCCAAACTGGCTCCACTGCAGTCCTCCCCCTACTATACTTTTGGAGCTCACCAAACCCCCCAGGGTCTGGGAGACGAACGCTTTGGGCTTTCACCCTCTCAGGCTCCGGACTCGGACTCGGACTCGGACTCAAACTCGGACTCGGGCTCGGGCTCGGTCTCGGCCTCGGTCTCGGTCTCGGTCCCGATCTCGGTCTCGGTCTCGGTCTCGGTCCCGGTCTTGGTCCCGGTCTCGGTCTCGACTTCGGACTCCATCTCGGACTCCATCTTGGGTCCATCTCGGACTCCATCTCGGACTCCATTTCGGGTCCATCTCGGGTCCACCTCGGACTCCATCTCAGACTCCATCTCGGACTCCATCTCGGGTCCATCTCGGACTCCACTTCGGACTCCAACTCGGGTCCATCTCGGGTCCACCTCGGACTCCAACTCGGACTCCATCTCGGACTCCATCTCGGACTCCATCTCGGACTCCACTTCGGACTCCAACTCGGGTCCATCTCGGACTCCACTTCGGACTCCAACTCGGGTCCATCTCGGACTCCACTTCGGACTCCAACTCGAGTCTATCTCGGACTCCACTTCGGACTCCAAGTCGAGTCCATCTCGGACACTCCCACGTGTCATGTGTTGGTCCTTTTGGGTCCCTTTTTGGAGCCTCGCCTTTTGCTCGCTTCGTGCTCGTTCCTCGAGCACTTCGTTGGGAGTTCCACTCCCGCTCTTGACTTTTCAAGTCGGAGCTTTTGGTCCAAACGTGTTACTCTCTTTTGGCTCTCGCTTCGGCCACTACCAGGTGGCGCCCTTCCAGCTCCACTTTGGGGCCTAGGGATTTTGTGTCTCACAACTCCACCACCCATAGACGAAGTTCGATGTCCTCATCGAACGGTAAACCCTTTCATAAAGTAACACCCACATGTGTTACCATTTCCATCTTTGGCACCTAGCCAATCTTTGTCTATGGTTTGACATCAAAGGCTCACCATGCCTTGTCCATCCTTTAAGGAGCGTAGTCTCTCCAATTTAGAGACTGATTGGACCACATGTAATGGTTCATCCTTTTATTGGTTTAGTTCTCGCTAAACCTCTTAGAGACCCTTCTCTAAGTCAATCCCACTACTCCTTCTCGAGTAGTCTCAATTTCCATCGATATAACCTTTGCACTTTGGAACTTTGAATTTTGACTTCTTGGAGTCAATTTCTTAGGTGTCTCCGACACCTTGCCTTGCACCTTTTGTGCAACTCCACTTCCCATCCTAGGAAGTTCTCTACTCGAGGGCACCATCATCCTCTCTTCTATTTCGTGCCAAAGTTCCAGTTATCATACTTTGTGCTAGGGCTGTTCATGGCCCTATCATTTGGCTACCTTACCGCTCCCTCCCTTGGAGCTTCCACTTTCGCCAAATCGGAGCATTTCGGAATCCCTCCTTGGAAACACACTTCCTTTCCCGCAACTTGTTAGCGTCCAACACATTAGTGTTCCTCGCCTAACTTTGTCACTTGGATTCCTTCCAAGGGATTCCACGGCCCTATCTTGGCCACTCATCTTTTGCTCCTATTCGTTGATTGTTGCACCAAGCAACATCGAATCTCTACCTCCCTCCTTGAGGTAATGTTTCGGTTCCATAGCAAAGACTCTTCTTTGCCAAGTCCGGAGGACGTTCACCCCTAGTACGTCTCTTTAGCATCTTCTGCTATGGGCTCTATCCACGGCCCAACTTCGTGACCCTCCCATGGGTCTTTTATAGAGACTACTTTCCTCGGACTCACTATGCCATCGCACGGACATAGTTTATTTCCCTTAGGTGCTCTTCCCACTTGGTTATCACGACCAAGCCACACCACCTTAAACAGTTCAATTTCAACATTTTGAACCAGGAACTTCATTCCTTAGCCAACCAAGGACTTTGTCCTTATCTGGCCATAAGATCACCTAGTGATCTCACCTTGGCACCTTAACAGAGTTGCCAAGAGGTACTTGGTTTTTTAGACCTCCAAGTTGTTGACTATAACCCCGGGGGCATCCCCCACACTTGGCGGTGCACCCAAGCTAGCCCTTACGGCCAAGGGTTCATAGCAACTGAGATTAGGTGTCCCCATCTCACTCACCACGACCTTGGTGCCACTTGCACCAAAGTGTTCAAGTTAGATATGCTGAGCTTTCACACTAAGCAATCTAACCGTGCATCACGACTCCGAGGCATCCCTCGCTTGGCGGTGTGCCCAAACCAGTCTCCCCACTGAGAGTCCATGACCACCGAAATATGAGTGTCCTCATATTCCAAACCATCACCACGCCCTAGTGATTTGGGACTCGAACCCAAGCACTAGAGGGTCGGGACTCGAACCCAACCTCCGTATATGCATCTACGGACGGCATCACACAAGATGCCTGGCGTGACTCCCCACGCCGGTGCACCAACTTATTTTTAAAGCGCGCTACAGATCACAGCTTAGGAACCTAGTTCCTCCACACTGCCAAGTCCTCTCACTTGACATGTCTATGATCATGCATGGACTCCTCCATGCTCGGCCCCATGGCCCACCCCTTTTGAAGTTATCACCTTCAACTAGGGTATTTGTTCCCCCGACGTGCCAGTCTCGCTTGGCAAGTCCTCCGACCACTGTAACATGGTTCCTGCATAAGCGTGAAAGTCCTTGACCATCGACTTTTGTTCAAAGCCCTCTCTTTGAACACTCGGGAACTACTTCCCTAACCTTGATAGCCTTGCCTTATGGCAAGCTTCAAGACCACGCTTTTGCTGCGCCACTCTGATTTCGCGCGTTCCATGAACCATTTACACTTGGCCTTTCTAGGTACTAAGCTACCTAGAATCGTCTTTGGGAACCTTGAAGGAACTCTGTCCCTCAGCTTGTTAAGGCCTCCCTTTTTGCAAGCCCTCAAAATGCCACATAGTCTAACATGGACAATTCCATATTTTAGACTCTCCATGGCATCATGGTTGCTAGCGGCAACACCCTCGAGCCCCCACTTGATTCTCCACTCCCAGCTGGCATAACCAACCTTGGTTATGCCCTTTGATTCCTATGGTTCGGTTCTATCCCCTTACTTCTTGCTTTTTGGCTTCACACCTTTCCTTTGGTCATTCTCCTCCAGACCAGGAGGATAGCTTTGCACTTTCTATCACGCTTTAACAAGTATTCTTAGGGATGAACCTACCCAATAGCCTAGGGAGTGGTTCCTCAATCCGGGTATGCTCACCTTATAATCCCACACACTGGGATTACATTGTTGCTTATGGGCCTTTACATGCCCATCACTAGCCTTGCCAAAATTCCATTTTTGGCTTTGTCCAACTCGGGTAGACAGTCCTCTCCTGTCTCCGCAACCTTGGACATTTGGATAGCACCTTCTATCCATCATTCGCTAGGGACTTAGTCCCTTGGGCTTTATCCATTGCCCTCGCGACATCAAACACCACCTTCTGGTGTTCTAGAGTGTTCGGGTGTCCCAATGATGGCTTTCTTGACAATGAGTATTTCCTTTTATGACATTGACTTACTATATCGCAACATAAGCAACTTATCCCTCGTAAGGGTATATCCGACTTCCCTATACTAGAAGTCTTGGGTAGCTACCTCCTACCCGTTTAACCAGTTATTTTGCACCTCTTGCTTAGTTGCCTCATAGTTGTCAAGTTCTACAACTCATTGCTTGGTGCTTTCACACCTCCATCACTATCTGGGTCACCACACTCCAACTGCATGCTTTGCAGCTTAGGTTATGCTATTCCCATTTCCATTGGGATTCCTTTGGCAAGGGGTTCTCATGAACCCACCAACATAGCCTCAAGGTATCACACCTTGGCACATTTGGTGTCTCCACACCATCGGCTCCACAAGCCTACCTCTATGACATTTCCCCTTCGTGTCTAAGTCTTTGCCAAGACCAACACCGCTCTTTCTCATGCCAACCATTAGCACTGCCCCATAGAGGTCACACACAACTTTATGTCAAAGTTGTTTTCTTCTGGGAACACCTTTCCCATAACTTTAGCATGACACATTTTGCCATCGATGAGATACTCTCTGTTCTCATCCTTGGATCCTATGATCCCCCCCCATCCTTTGTGGGGTACAACGCACCTCAGTCCAAATGCTTCATTCAGTCCTTTTTAGGACCTTCCCTTGACTCTACTTGAGTCGTCTAGCAGTTTTGGACTTGGTTAATCCACCGACTTGTGAGGCACTAGCTCACTGGAATACACATCTTGCATTCCGGTCTTACTCAAAAGGACTATTTTCACAAGTGTTACTCCGACACTTGATTTTGTTCTCTGGGGGCAACCTTTGCCCCTTAGGACTACTTGTCCATGTGATGAGAATACCAACTCATCCACTTAATACACCCCCAACTCCTTGGGTTGTTCCAGCATTTATTAGAGGTAGCCCCGGCTACCATTTCAAGGACTTGAGTCCTCTTCCGTATTTGACCTTCCACGGTCATTACCTTTGGTCTCACATTCATGAGCACCAACCTCAACTATATGAGGATAATCTTGTGACTCCTTTATTGCTTTGGAGTCTTTATCTTTTCCGTGATCCCAACTGTAGTTGTTTACCACAACTACATTAGCCAGTTTGCTAAGTCAAACGCTCATCTGGATCACATCCTCAACTCTTTGAGGAAAACCATATACTGTTCCCAAGATCCCAAAGTCGTTCCATTATTGGCCCTTTTCTATCCACCACCTCGTCTACAAGTTCACACATGAACTGTAATGGAGAGCCATGTCTTCCCGACTTGCTACTCCTCAAGGATAGGCCCACTCCTTGGACCTTCCGATGCCAACACTAGTGGTGATATACTTGAGCACCAATAAAAGTCGGACTAAGGAACAGCTCCGATACCAAGTTGTAAGTGACTAATTTTTCCATTCTACTTTAGTCACTTAACCACACCTCCGACCACTTGGAGGAGTCTCATTCACAACCTCCATCAGTCCAATTCAGGACTTGGGACTTGCTAGCCTCAAGAATGGCATCCATGCCACTCCACACTTGCACCTGGTCCAAGTGCTCCACGTGTCTGGTCCTGAGACCGACACCCATAGGTACCACTGACATCTCGGCCCGTTACGCTAAGGCCATGCCCATTCACCTTTGCTGCACTAGTGGTTCAACACCTCTTGCATCACCACCTCGTCTCTCCAAGACTGGGCCATGTGTCCACGAGTGGTCATCCTAGATCCACTCCTTAGCATCCTTAGGATGCCCACAGACCTGGGGAGTTGCCTTCCCCAAAGTCCCTTTGTCAGTTCCTACCAAGTCCCTTTCTGCCCCTGGCCGTGTTTGCCAACACTGCCACTGGATCAAGGCCCACAGGCCCGACCACTAAGTCCCACGGTCCTCTGGGACTTCCTCACCACATGACTGTGTCCTTGGTCACTACCCCAGAGGACTGCTCCGCTTCCTTTCCACAGTCTGGGCCTTTGGGACAACATTTCGGAACACCGTGGCCTTACGCGAGCCACCTGGGTACTCTCCCCACCTATCGCCTTTAGGTGCTCTAGCCATGGGCTTAGAGCGAGGTTCCATTGAGCCACGCTTGGTATCCAAGTAGGTAGTGCCACCCACACTTGGACTGGGAGCATCGGCCAGTCGATCTCCCGGGGGAACTAGAGCCGGCTCTTGAACACTTCACCAAGCTACCCCGCTTGTCGGTCTGTGTTCACTCTAGTCTTGGACTTCCCAGTGGGCAGCTCATCACCCAACACTGGGTCTGGCCTTCCTGGGCCAAACTGGCCTTTCCTGGCCAAACTGGCTCCACTGCAGTCCTCCCCCTACTATACTTTTGGAGCTCACCAAACCCCCCAGGGTCTGGGAGACGAACGCTTTGGGCTTTCACCCTCTCAGGCTCCGGACTCGGACTCGGACTCGGACTCAGACTCGGACTCGGGCTCGGGCTCGGTCTCGGCCTCGGCCTCGGTCTCGGTCTCGGTCCCGATCTCGGTCTCGGTCTCGGTCTCGGTCCCGGTCTTGGTCCCGGTCTCGGTCTCGACTTCGGACTCCATCTCGGACTCCATCTTGGGTCCATCTCGGACTCCATCTCGGACTCCATTTCGGGTCCATCTCGGGTCCACCTCGGACTCCATCTCAGACTCCATCTCGGACTCCATCTCGGGTCCATCTCGGACTCCACTTCGGACTCCAACTCGGGTCCATCTCGGGTCCACCTCGGACTCCAACTCGGACTCCATCTCGGACTCCATCTCGGACTCCATCTCGGACTCCACTTCGGACTCCAACTCGGGTCCATCTCGGACTCCACTTCGGACTCCAACTCGGGTCCATCTCGGACTCCACTTCGGACTCCAACTCGAGTCTATCTCGGACTCCACTTCGGACTCCAAGTCGAGTCCATCTCGGACACTCCCACGTGTCATGTGTTGGTCCTTTTGGGTCCCTTTTTGGAGCCTCGCCTTTTGCTCGCTTCGTGCTCGTTCCTCGAGCACTTCGTTGGGAGTTCCACTCCCGCTCTTGACTTTTCAAGTCGGAGCTTTTGGTCCAAACGTGTTACTCTCTTTTGGCTCTCGCTTCGGCCACTACCAGGTGGCGCCCTTCCAGCTCCACTTTGGGGCCTAGGGATTTTGTGTCTCACAGCTACCAAGTGGGATCAGCCAAAAGTTGACCCAAAGGTAAAAACACATGTATTCCTGTAAATGAATTGATCTTGAGTTCCTTAAGCAGGTTTGCGGGGCCTTACGAGATTGAGGCACAAATCGGTAAAAAGCTCTATTTCGTTAAAGTGGGATTTATTCAGTAAAATAGGACTAGGTACAAATTTTCAAGTATTTGAAAATGACGTGAAATTATATGTTTTTTGTCCAGGGGCTAGACATATCTGGGGCATGGTGACTAGCGCGGTGACTTTGTGTCCAAACTGAGTCCATCTGGTTGTATAATAAATCTCATTGTCAAGGTGAACAAGCCGAATCTAAAGCTAAAGAAGAGCGATGGCATGCGCGCACACACTATTTGTTTGTTCATTGAGCGTGTGGTGAGCTTTCCAAGATGAACGTCATTCCTATTAGCCAGACATATAACTTAATGGTGAGAACATTTAGATATTATTCAATGTTATCTTTTTCTAACGAATCTAATTGTGAAGGTGTAGCAAGAGGCATTGCTAGTCTGGAGAAGTCATTTAACTCATTTGACCCTTAGTGTATTTTCATGAAACTAAATAACATTCATATTATTAAGGAATTTCTCTAGTACCTTTTTTTTACGACATAGAGTCTGGCATTTCTTTCAAAGGTGATTTAGTAAAAGGCCTGAGAGCACATGCCATTCTATTTCTCAGACCGGTATTAAGATATACTAGTGCAAAGGGCCACATGCCATCACGCCTCCTCTGATTCAGATTCGGATTGTTCACCTTGAAATAAAATACATTAGAAACTTAGTAAAGGAATATTAATGAATCTCACCTTGAACCCGGGTTATGAATGCTCTTGCTGCATCTCTTGCATGGTCTGGCAAGGTGATGGTGGCACTCTGCTTCCGCATCCAACCATACACAACATTATCCATCGATATGCTCATGCTGGGATCCCTTGGATTCAGCACCCATCTCTTTTCTAGGCAATCCTTCGTATATCCAGAACTTGGCTTGAACCACTCCACAGTTACATTGAAGGAGTTAGTTTCCGCGTCCTCCTCTGCATCAGTGATGCAGCACCCCACCCATATCATTTGTTTTTTATTACTGGGTCTGACAAGCACGACCATTCCTTTGCAGACCTGTACTGGATTGAATGCTGAATCCGGCTTCTTGTTCCTCGGCCCACAATAGTGATCCTCAACATCGTTATCTATCACTGCATTTCCAGAGGACATTGTTCCGCTACTATCTGGTGCTCTGGGTTCTGGCCAAAAGGACTCTTCCAATTCTTCATATACAACCGGCCCATTTTGGATAGCAGATATAATCTTCTCCTAGTATTCGAGCAAAGGCTTGCACCTCTTAAAATAGGATTCTCCACCAAACACCAACCCCCTCTTCCAGAAGGCAATATGCTGTCTAATCCCGGCCACTATACTTTCCTGGTCTTTGAGTCCATCCGGGTGCATCGGCCGTGGGGAACCCTGAGGAATCATAGGTTCCCCAGTTATGGGATCTCTCTTGAAGAGTTCAATGCCGTCCACTGGCAGCCACACTGTGTCCCATTCTCTCATCTTGTACCTCATCACTGGAGCACCGTCACGCATGTTGAAATGAAACTGAAGAGGCTTGGAGTGGCCAATCAGCGTTTCGGATCCGTCCCTGATGTAGCCTTTTACAAACCCCTTAAAGTCTGGAACCTCTGTCACAAGTGCAACTTCAACAGTGCCTTTGATGCAATTTTGGAATTCATCGTAGAGTTGTGGGAGGGTGAGGACATTGGATCGCCGGAGGGACTCTGCCAGGTGACTGAACATGGCATCGACGTCTTCATGAGTGTGCCCAACCATGAGAAAGCCAAGTGTAACCATGTCAAATATGCCTTTGGTAACAAGCATCGCCAAGTACGCGAAGATGTACATGTTGTTGTTGTCACTGCCAGCATTGTCTGTTTGGAGCAGAAGATGGGGTGGAAGGCCACATCGGCCGTAAGAACTTCCTTGAGATTCTGCTTCGTTTGGATGAGGCTGTGCATTCACCGGGCGACCAGCCTCGTCAGAATGGCATGAGGCCTCACGTGATAACCCTACAATCTGACGGCCAACATATTCACTGGGATGGCATGGGGCCCCACGCGATACTGCAAGCCTTTGCTCCTCCTCCAGCTGAACCCTGTATGGGGTTCGATCGACAAGGGCCTTATGCAAGGGTTGGCCGTTCAGCTCAGTCTGCACACTTTGCAGAGACCTTAAGTGTTTTGCTAGGGACGCAATCATCATGTTTGCACCCCCGCCACCCCATAGAGGTACAAAGAAGTTCCCATAGTTCTGGGCACCATGCCCATGAGCGATTATGCCAAACAGAGACACAGGCAGCTGCATGGATGAAGAGATTGCCTTGGGAGCAGGATTGAGTCGAGGTAAGCACGTCTTTTTCTGGTCCATTTTGTCGTGGATGATGCAGAGGTAAGAGTCAGGTCTCTCCATGGAGAGAATCCTATTATGATAATATGCAGACCTGCAGCTTCTCTGCTCGATGTTGTGGTCGAGCCGCCTTCTAACCAACGTCTCTCGCTCTTGAGCGCTGCAAGAATTCTTCGACAAAGCCATTTTGATAGCAGTGCACTTGTCACACTTTGAAAAGCTGGAGTACTTTCCTATACTCACATCCCTGAACCTGTTGCTCCACAATCTACTAAATCTAGATTGGCTCAGCTTCCTGTAGCCATTACTCTGGAGTTCCCGATTCACATCTTCCAATATGGCCCCCTTGGTATACATGGAAGGGAGAACTCGTTGGGTGTCTCGTGTTCCATCTTCCAAGAGGCGGGTTTTATGTGGTTGCTGCTCGCTACATGTCTCGACAAACCTCTTGAAGATTGCCTCTCCATATACAACATGACCCCTGGTTTTGTGCGTATCGTCGTTCCCATGGACTGCCTGTTGAACCCTTTGTTCCTCGAACTCAGTTTTGATTCTGTAGAATGTGCTTCGAGGGACTCCATAAATGATTCTCCATGCCTTCATGCAGACCAAACCCCTCTGGAAGACCATGCCCCCCACCTGATGTTCTAAAGCATCAACAGATGACTGTAATGCCTCATACACAAAATTGCGAGCTGCCTTCCAGGACAATGTCTTGTATCTTGCTCTCTCCTCTTCAATAGCATCCCAATCAGCATGTTGACAGCACCTCCTCTTGCAACAAGCAACTATCGAGACCATTCGAACCTCCATCGCCATTTTCTGCCTTTTCGGTTCGTTGCTCAGATCCCTTTGGCTGTGCTGTAGGACGGTGTACTTTCTTTTCCCATGAAGAGATGTTCTGTCATTAGTTGTAGTGGTGTTTGATTGTGAATCCTTCACATTCTCAAACACTAAATGCCTCAATTTCCACCGCACAATGCTTCCAATAGTCAGACTGTTTTCTTCTGTGTCAACAACCTCTAAAATCGCAACTCCAATATCATCCCAGCCCAATTCTTGATTAGCAACCGCATCTCTTGGATCGACAACTGTGGCTAAGCCCTCAGCTACCACCTCCCCTTCAGGGTTGTTTAGAAACACCTTTGCCTGAATCCATGTAGCACGGTTCTTAAGATCCACGGAGGGAACATGCGTCGCACTTGCGCTGTCCCCAACATCTGCTTTCTTCTGCAGATTTTTCAAGGCAACAACAACATTTACCCCTACGACCATCTCTCCTCGTTCAATAGCGACCACATTCCCATCGAAGACAGTCTCTACTGATACAGCAGCATTGCCTTCCCCAAGCCTTTGACAGTGTATAACAAAGTTCCGATCCATAGACACAAGGGTCTCTTTTGCAACTCTCTTCCCACCATTCAAAATGTAAACCTTTTCCCCAACCCTGAAGACCATTCTGAAAGTGCAGAAAAGAAGTTAAGACCATACAAAAAATGATTGGAGAATGGCCTAAATCATAACATACCAAATAGCATGAGGCCACATGCCATTATTCAAACATGCTATTGACACCCACGTGAAATTTCGCATTCACAAAATTGGCATGAGGCCTCATGCCATCTTGATATACACACAGCTGCAGGCAAGTAAAAATATACATGACAATACGCTAGCCATGAAATTGCAAGGGCCCAAGATGGCATGTGGCCTCATGCCATTTCTAAATGTGGTCCTAAACCATTCAATGGTGAAAATACCAGGAAGCACAAGTGCCGAATATCAAGAAGAAGCGGTAGCCACACCAAAGACAGTGCCGCTCGCAACACCGCAACTACTCGTAGCGCTGCTCGCAACACCGCAACTGCTCGTAGCGCCGCTCGCACAAACTGCCACTCGCATAAACTGCCGCTCGCAATGGCGCTCGCAATGCCGCAACCGCTTGTAGACGCATAAACCACAACTCACAACGCCGCTTACACAAGCAGCGCTCACTGCGCTCAGCGGAACCAAGAACACGGCGCACAAAAATGATAGACCTAGGAATGAGTTCGAGAATTCAAAAATAACACACGCTTGAACGTCACATCAAATCCTCTGACAAACCAGATCTTATGATTCCTCTGACAAATTTCAAACTGAGTAGCTTCTAGACTTTGCTGTCGGAGGTTGAACTTTGTCACATCATGTCCTTGCCTCGATCCAGCTGTGCCATGTCAGTGATTCGAACTTTGCCATGCCATGTCAGCGATCCGCGCCAAGATTATTCGCCGTGTAAAGGAATAATTATGCTGTGTGTGTACGTCCATTTATGGCAATATAAGGCCACACGCCATTCAAAGAATAATGCTAGTCAAGCATTTTTTGGTGCATTTTTGGGTTCAAAATTGCATGAGCCCACACGCTATAAAGTTTACCTGTACCAAAAATAGAAACAGCTTTATTTACTTGGGAATTTAAGTGGTTGAGGCATTTTTAAACTTACAAACACATGCCCTACTTACATTCATTTGGTTGCTTAAAATTCAAAAATATTATAAACCTTTCTTTTTGCATTTTCAATATTTTCAATTATGGTTTTTGATTTTCGCAGGACCAGCCTAGTAATCTATTTGCATCCCGTCATGTTTATAGCTAGCTTTCGTTTGTCCCCTTCACTGGCCTGAGATACATCTGCTCGGAATCTGCCTCTTACAGCATTTGCCCAGAAAGGGCATCTTTCTTCACGCAGCATTTGCCACATGTTTAGGGTTAGGGTTTAGGGTTTAGGGTTTAGCAATTCAGTAGCTTGATAAACATGCAAATACAGAATTTGATGCAAAATCCTTTGATATGTCACAATGCCCCTAGAACCATAAACACATTTCAATAGAGAGGGTCCTTTCATTTCATAACTCCTTACGTAGATCTTGGTGAAACCAGAGTTAGTGAAGTTGGTTTCTTGTGATCCCGCATCTGATTGTGATGTCCCTTTGCAATGTCGATGGAAAGGTCAATGCACACCAAACTGTAGAATCTTGGAGCAAAATAACGGTCGGATCTATGGCAAATGCCCCTGAAACATTGTAAGGCTCGTGTGGTCTCATGTGGTGTCCGATCGAGATGCTTCTTTGCAGGGTCATCAAGAAGGACATTGTATACCATTCTGTAAAATCTAGTTGCGATCTAACGGTTGGATCTCCAGGAAACTCAAAACAATTTCGCGCGTGTCAGAATATTCTAGGAATATACTCCTATGTGCTCCTGAAAATGGCATGTGGCCCCACGCCATTCAAGAGATAACGCCAGATGACGCCGAGCATTTTTTGGTGCATTTTGTGGGATCAAAATTGCATGAGCCCACATGCTTGAACGTCACATCAAATCCTCTGACAATTTATTTAGCTGAACATCTGGCATTTTTGGAAATACAAGATGCTTTGGAATATCCAATCATGCATGGTATAAATATAGCGAGGGTATTAAATGATATCCCAATCATGATCTTTCTTTTGGATTTCGCGTGCATGCAGTCCGAGGAATGATGACGTTGCGGATTTCTTTTGGATTTCACGCATGCGCGCGCCGATCCAGAAATTAATGGTGGCGCCCAAGTCCGAGAAATGATGACGTGGCGGGATTACCAACCGTCGTGACATTTCGCGCGTGTGAGGTTAGGTTTTGCATTTTGCTTCGTACTTGCGCTCGCACACTCGCGCTCGCATCGCGCTCCCACTCGCGCTCCCACTTCTCTACAGGTTTCTTGTGTGCATCGGCGTCCACTCGCATTTGCATCACACTCGCGCTCGCATCGCGCTCGTGTGCATCGGTGTCCACTTCAAGACACACCCAGTTTGTAACTTCGCCGCCAACTCCGCCGCCCACTCCGCCACCCACACGCAGCCCACTTGGCGTCCCGGGAGATTTCAGCGCCACTCTCCAACTGTAAGTGGCAGAGTAGCCTTGCTGCTACGATCCGCTGCACACACAGTGCACATTCGCCAGCGAGTCCGGTTGTCACGCCTCCATTCGGCTTCAAATGGTAAGTCTTTTAGGCCAAGTAGAAAATGGCATGAGGCCACATGCCATTCAGTAGCAACATTGGCATGCACCGATTGGGCTCTCGAGTGCAGTCTAGTTACAGATGGCGTGTAGCCTCACGCCATCTTAGGATGCAACCTCAAGACATCTGATGCAGTGGTGAATGGCGTGTGGCCTCACGTTATTTCCAGCTACTAGCTTTTCATCTGTCAGCTCTAATTGTTGTGCATTTCTGAACAGGCGAGGAATTGCGTTCTTCTTCCAGCCACTGTCAATGTGGATGCAAAGAAGGGGGAGGAGCTCACCAGTTGGACTTTCGGGATGGAAGGCGAGGATCTGAGGCTGTACAACATAGATGGTGGGAGAAAAGAATGCATGGGGATCCTCATCCAAGTGACAGACACTCCATGCAGTTCCATGCAAGAATATGGACTGGCACTTGTGGTAGAGACAGCGTCTGCCTTCAAGATCCACCTTGCACATCTTAGCGGCTTTCCGGAGGGGGGCAGCGGCTATGAGGAATTCCTAGAGGGAGCTAGGGAGAGGTTGTCCAGGAGGCCCACAATTTCAAAGACGCTGCGGGTCTATGAAGATCACATGGAATCCACGGACCTCACCTACGGCGATGTTCAAAAACTATATTCCAACATTGAGCCGTTGAGAAGTTCGCGAAGCAAAGGGGAAGGGGGTCGATCTGGAAACTACCTCGAAGCAGAAAAGGGTGGTCAAGCTCAAGCCGACGTCCGACTCTCCTGCTCCAAAAAAGAAGCTACTCAGTGATGCCATTGCCTCGGGTTCGAACACTACACCCACCAAAAAGAAGAGCCGCAAAGAGCAGAAAGAGCAAGAAGAGGCAGCAAAAATCGTCGCAGATAATAGTACTTGTTACTATTCCAACAAAGTATATACAATCGACATGAGCCGTATCGACATCCAAAGCAAATACAACCACAGGCTAGTATCTGATGAGTGGGTGGAGAAACTGAAGCAAAAGATGCTGGCAAGTCCAGTAACACCCGACATCGCAGACGTGATCCCCTACTACCGAACAATGAAGGGCGAGATGAGGTTTCCAGACTTGATCAATAGGAAGGTGTTGGACGATCAGAACATCCAGTTCTATGCCGTCTCCGGGCAGCATTCTAGCTTGGCGATGCAAGAGATAGTTGTGGATATTATGGTGGGCGAGGAGGTGAAGAAAGTCTTCAAGACAAGAGTTGTCCGCCTGATAAAAGGCAACTCGCCCCTCCGATCTATCATATACATCTCCCACGCGCAGAATGTCAAGCAAGAAACGTGCTACAAATCGGGTCTGCACGAGACATTGGCACGAACACGGAAGCTCTGGGTTCAACTGAAGAAGCCACAAAAACCAGGACAAGGACGTGCACTAGCAACTAGCGCCTGGCAGGTAAGCCTCGTTGCATGTGGCATAGCATGTGGCCTCACGCCATTTCCATTGCAGGAATTCTCAAGTCTTCTCTCGAAAACACTGGGGGTCAATGACACACTCAGCATCCATAACATTCTACTCGCGACAAAAGTTGTTTTTGACAAATGGGTAGATGTGCTGAGGACGTACCATGACGGGGAGTTGCCAAACTCAATGGGTGTGGAGGACGGCCGGAAGCCCAATGATTTGAAGCTCAACGCCTTGCGTTTCTTGCGGTCTCTAGACGACGATGACCTTCTGACAGTGGCTAATGCTCTTCTACGTGGTGAGGTAGTCTTCAACAAGACCAAAATGACTCCCGGCCATATTGTGACATACGAGGACTTGTGCATGACTCTGAGAGCTTGTGCGCTATTGAAGGATTGGATCTTCGAGCAAGTGGCCGTGGAGAGGGTGAGCATCGACACCACGCAAGAGATGATGGAAGAGCTGGAGTTGTCAAATGAAGACATCGACGAGTACGTGAAGGGGGCCCCCAAGTTCATCGATCTGCTGCGGGATGCCACGAAAAGTAAAGCTGAGAAGTTGGATCAGTATCCAAATTTCATTAAGATTGATGTCGACCGCCGGCTTCAGAAACAGCTCGACCCCGCAGCAGAGGCCTATCGAGAACCTTACCGGGTATACTTGAATTCGGATGAGGATCAAAGGTGGAGGAGCATCGTTTCCCGCGGAGATGAGCAGGTCAAGAACATCTTTTGTGTGATGGACTTCACAAACGAGGAGATCACTCATGCAGACGAAGTCAGCTCCATCATTGACTTAATGGTGGGACTTGCGGAGGTGGAATCTTCAGTCCACTATATGATCTACGACTCCGAATCCTATCACAAGTTCTGGAAGGCCTTGAACGAGGTGAAGGCTCGGTTGAAAGGCAAGGAGATGCGGGAGATCCATGGGATAATGGCTAAGAAGAAGATACCGACGAATGTCCGCATCTTCACACTCGCCCTTGTTATTGGTCCTGCAGCAGAGTGGGACTGGAGTGACTTCCCAGCTTCGTTCGACAAGGCCAATCGAATTGATCTGAGGGAGGTCAATTTACCCGTGCCTGAGGAACTGAAGACGGCTATGGAGCTTTCGAATCCAAAGAAAGCTCCAGGTGCAGCATGGGAAATGCTCAGCTGGGTCTTCAACGCAATAGCGGGTGGGTCACCTGCTTCCAACTCCAAGGGCAAATGCGTTGTCGAGTACAACTGCGGCGGACTATTCTTTCGAGCCGCACTACTTAAGGGTGTCCCGTGTGTTGCGGTGACAAACTCCATTGAAGAGGTGACTTCAATGGAGCATATAATTACAGTTGCCAAAGAAAAACAGTATCTTCTCTGCGAACCTGGTGAGTACACACTTTAAGTTTAAATGTTATCTCACAAGCTCTGTATGCAGGAGCGTGGCCACCCCCAGATGCTGAAACGGCGTTAACAGCTACTGTTGAAGATACCCATGTTGGGCCGAGCTCACAACCTGCACAAGGTAAGGTCACGTGAGGCCTCACGCCATTTTGATTATAGATCGTTGTGAATATTCAGACACGAGGACTGAAAAGCGCACTAGTGGCGCATCAAAGAAGGACAAACAGACAAGCAATAGGAAAAAAGGAGGTACAAATTATATTTGCAATGGCGTGTGGTCTCATGCCATTCCTTGCAGGAGAAACTTCTTCAAAGGCAAAACAGGCAAGCACCAGCCAAGCTCAAACTGACAGTGGTCATAAAAAGCGAAAGCACGTTGGACAGTCGTCGAGATCAGAGGCGTTTGATTCGAAAAGGAAGAAGGGCAACGAAAAGATGATAGGTAATGCCTCGCGGTTATGGCGTGTGTGCTCATGCCATTCATTGCAGATCAAGGGCTGAGTGAAAGCAGGCAGTCACCACCTCATGACTCAGATTCCTATGGCGGACTCCCCTTCCCCAATCTCAATGGAGAGGTACAATGGATGAGGGAAGCTTTTCAAGTCAGGGCCACATTTTTCTCATCTCGTCGTCTTCGAAGGGTGCAAGAACGTGCAGAAACCATGTTAAGACAGTCGGGTGAGGATACGGTCCTAGGTCACGCACTAAAACAGGCTATGGATGTCTTGTATTTTGAGATGGAGACTCGGCCAGATGATTTTCCCAAGATGGTCCTGGAAGAACAAGCCATCCAGCCTGAGCAGCCTATGGAAGAAATGCAGGAGGGGGATGAGGAGCCAGAGAAAGATAATGAGCAGGAAGAGCAGAAGGACGAAGAGGAGGACAAAGAAGAGGAGGACGAAGAGGACTTGGATGGTCCTCACAATGGTGACAATCACAATAACGACGACGACGATGATGACGACGATGGCCAGCCTGAGGTGGCCAAAGAGCAGCGGAGGAAGGTCATACAAGACAAACCATCAGGTAAATAATAGTACATCCATTCCTAACCTTTTACCATTTCTAACATTGTCCATATAGGTCGCAGAGCAAATGGTAAGTAGAGATTATTCAGTTGAATTTACAAACTCTAGCCTTTAGTGTCGAGGAAGGATAGTGCCAAGCAAGGGTCGAAACGTATGTCCAATCCTTCAGAATCAGCAGTGCGCCCAAGTGATATCGGTCCTAGTTCCTCAATAGCAGTTGATGGTAAATATAGTATAGTCAATTCAATGTGCTAATGAGTTTGTTTTTAGTAGCACGGGAGGATACCATCTCAATCGAAGGGAGATATTTGGACATGCATATGGATCCGCCAGTGGACTCTACTTGGCTGCAAGAGTCATCAGAGCTGGTGGAGGCTACTATCCATATCAACGCCAAGCAAGCTGACCACGCTCCACTTGATGCTGCCCATACCACTGAGTCAATCTTGTCCACGTATCCAACTGACGGTGACCAGGCGCCATTGGACCCACATGAGGCCGCCCCAGCCGCCGAGCCGGTCGTATCCTCATTTCCAACGGACTCAACGTGTGCCCAATCGTCTGACTACGCGCCGTTGGAACCTCCCTACACCGCCCCTGCTGCCTGTTCGGTCATGTCCACTTTGCCAACGGAGGCACCAGCTGAAATGGCGTGTGATCACACGCCATCGGAACCACCCCATGCCACTGTTGAGCCAGTTGTACCAGAGTCTACAGCTGAAATGGCATGTGCCCACATGCCATCGGATGCGATTGACCCCACATTGTAGAGGAGAGTATTTCCGCCCTTCACGTTTCCTCGACCAAAACCCTCTCAACAACCATCGGGAGCAACATTCGCTAATATTGTAGATGGTAAAATTGACTTGTACCATTTTTTATGCTGACGCATTTCATTTCAGAGTCACAGCGAAGGTACTGTATCGTTTTTGATCTGAACAGTGTCCTTTTCTCCCATGAGCGTGGCTCGTCCTCGAATGTCATTGCACCCTCCAAAGCCTGCGGTCGCAAGTTGGTCAAAAGAGACAGATTCACATTAATCACACGGGAGAAACTGCGGGATCTAATAATGACCATGCGACACTTAAAACAGAGGGCCAGGTTCAATTTGCAATTGGGAGTTTGGACATCCATGATGCGCCACAATGCATTAACGTTGCTACAGATGATGCACGATCAGACGTGAGTAATATTACCATTTGACTTTCTCCTAACGCAGGAGGATTGCTTGACTATGGTCCATGTGAGGGGTAGCAAGCCCATCTTCGTCAAGCCAGAGGCTGTAGTGATGAACCGGACTGCTAGCTCAAGTGAAATCCTCATCATCGATGACTCGCCGATTAAAACTGCAGCGAACACGCACACATATGCAGTGCACCCCATCTCTTGCAGTATGGAAACTAGGGAGAAGAAACCGTATGTTCTGGGGGACCTTGCAAAACGGCTTGGAGCGATGGTGATAGAGAACCGGCCAGTCCAGGAGGTGGCTGCAGAAATCAACCAAATGGCAGATGGAACGGTATATCAGAAGCCATTTGATCGGACAGACACCAGTCATCATTTATGGCATGTATATTGTCTAGCCAAACACTATCTGCATCTCCATAATCTGCTCAACCGGATGGGTTCTTCGACCACTGAACATGAGCGTGGACGTATTAGAGAAGAGATGGCATTACTATTGGGTTTAAATCCTGATAGTGTGGAGAGTGATGAAATTCCAAGATTATTGTATAGGCGTTGGAGGCAAAAAACTAACAGTCTGAGATGGCATGTATTTATTTAAAAATGTAACTTATTATGGCATGGGGTTCCATGCCATTGTATTAATATTAAAAGACAATTCTTTGAGAGGATTTGCATTATACTAGAAGTGTTACAGCATGTTATTGGAAGTCTACGAAGTTGTTTTATTAATAAGGGGAAAGTAAAGATTGAATGGGGACTTGGGCTCCACCTAGACTCGGAGCAACTGAGCCAATATTAAAAGGATGGAAAGAAATTGGACGACGATGACAAGGAGAAGAGAGAGGTGAAGCAGTGGCAGGGGGAGGAGAAGTGATTGAGTAGACATTTCCTTGTTTAAAATAAAATGGCATGTGCCTCAATGCAATTGAATTTTGTTATATTTATATACTATATAAAGGTTTGGAAACCTTATTTTACAAGTGGGATAATGACAATTCCCACTTTAACGAAATAGAGCTTTAAAGTGGCTTACCATTTCCGACTTCCGCAAGAGATGGGGAAGATGCACCCAATGTTCCACGTGAATTTACTCAAGCCGTACTTTGAGGATCCGCTTCGCAAGGACCAAGTAAGACCTTTACCTGAGGTTATCAAAGGGGAAGAAGAATACAAAGTCGAGGCCATCCTCAATGCATACAAGAGCAAGCGACAAGGATGCGAGGTGAGAGAGTTCCATGTGAACTGGAAAGGATTACCACACTGCGAAGCAACATGGGAATTGGAGGAGAACCTAATGAACGCGCTAGATCTAGTGGAGGAATTTCTGCAAGGCAGAACTCTATGTACTTATGCAAAGTTCAATTAAAATATCAATTTGTGAAGTTGAGCAATGGCATATGTTGGGACCCGAAGGCATGCCGAAGGTAAGCTAATTAGTATGGGTTAGCTAGGTCGACCAGGCGTAGGGCACTATGCCCGACTTCCTGCGGGGATGTCGAATCCGTAGACGTATTTTACGGAGGTTGGGTTCAAGTCCCAACCCCCTAGTAAAGCAAGGCTGGGTTCAAGTCCCGACCCTATACTAGGGCGTGGTGAGGTGAGGGGTATAGGGACACCTATATTCCGTTGTCATGAGCTCTTGGCCTAGGAGGCTAACTTAGGCACACCGCTAAGTGGGGGGATACCCCCGGAGACATGGTCAACAAGTCATAGGATAAAAAAGAGACGTTCGATATGGGTATCGAACTTCTTCTATGGGTGGTGGAGTTGTAAGGAACCGACTCCCCAAAATGTCGTAGGTGAAAGGATCCCCGAAAGCATGACTAAAATGACAAAGAGTTCATCGGATGGGACCGAGTCGAAAATCGAGTCTAAGACCGACTCTGAAACCGAGTTCGAGATAGAGTCCGGGATCGAGCCCGAGGCCGAATCGGAGACCGAGTTTGAGACCGAGTTTGAGACAGAGTTCGAGATCCAAATCGGGTCTGAGACCGAGTCCAAGGTCGAGTCCGAAGTCAAGTCCGAGATCGGGTCCGAGATTGAGTCCGAGACCGAGTCCGAAGTCGGGTCCGAGATCGAGTCCGAGATCAAGTCCGATACCAAGTCCGAATACTAATACGGGTCAAGGGGTGAAAGCCCAAAGCATGCATCTCCCAGGGGGGGGGGGGCTGCAGG